>NC_139464.1:82670000-82792500 GCF_057233095.1 Heloderma suspectum | reverse complement strand
ACTAGCCAAGGAAGCCTCTTTGCATAATAGCGGCAAGTGGTTCAGATGATATTTGCTGACCCCTGTAAGAGCTTTCAAAGGGGACTTGCTGTCTGTAGGCTTTGCCTTGTTCCAACTCTTGACTGCCCAGAAAGCAAGTCTGACAAGCTGGAAGGATGTGCATACAGTGGAAAGTATGTGAAAGCAGTAATAGAACAGGCCTAAGAGCAAAGACAGTGGGAGAGGATATGGAATTCCTTATCAGTTTATATAGCAATTGTTTATTCAAGGTAATAACCTGAATCGGTAGCCTCTGCAACCCCCTTGGGTATGCCTGATCCTGTAAACAATCCCTTGGCATGCCTTTATCCCTCACCTCACAGTTTCCAGAGAGATCAGATGCAGGGTTCAACTATTCTGGTGTAATATATATTCCCAATATTTTTAATATTTCGGGATGCATTTCAAACACAGCAGGGGCAAACAAAACAGACAGTTCCAAGTAACAGCTGGATTTTATATTATCAAAGATGGAGGATCAACTATTGTTTGTTTGGTTCTTCATCCCAACAGTCGTAGAGACAGTCCCAGGTACAAACTAAAACCATCATATCTTCTGGTAGAGCTAATCTGAATGTCTGCAATCACTTCCCACATTTTGTCTTAGGACACTGACCATGCTTCATGACTTCAACACTGTCAGCCTTTTTTCCCCTTCCTCCCACAACCTGCTTTTTGTAACATTTTGCCTGAAGAAGGGATCTTCAGGTCTCAAAAGCTTGCACATTTTTGAAACCCTTGAACTGGCGTAATAAAGGTACTCCTCTAATATGGATTAGGAAAATAAAAGCAATTGACAAAGAAATAAAAGTAACTGATATATGTTAACTAATTTGAAAAATGCGTTCAGAGGAGTTGCCTCACCTAACATCCTGAAATGCATTCAAAAGAAGGATATGCAAGAGCACCTGAGGAAACTCCTACCAGGCAGAACAGATTTTTCATTATGTGGAGTGTGTATTCATTTATCCTAAGTGTCTAACTCCTGGTGTTACCATAGGCACAAATGTCAGTCCTGACAAATCCAGGGCTTTGCTAGCTTCCAAAAGGTGTTTACTGCAGACACTCAAGCCAGTCTTTCACTTCTTCTGCAGTGCTTGTGAACAGAAGAATGCCTGAACTATTTCAACCATCTCCTCTCCTCTTACCATCACTTTCTGAACCCATGCAGAACAGTGAGATATTTGACAGGGAAAGACTGAAATCTGTACAGGTGCTTGTACACAGCGGTACTGAAAGCTACATATGACATTAATGCAGCTTGCCACACATTCTTTCCCTTTTATTCCCCAACATTCCTCAGTGAGCCTGAAGTATATTCATGGCAGAGTCTGTGCAAGAAGAAGTAGGCAGCATGAGACCTTCTCAGGGGATGGATTGCCCAGATGGGTAATGGGCCACTCTAGATCAATCACTGGTATGGATGTGACCTAGAGCAACAGCAGTGTTATGTGAACAGTTGGCAGCCTATAAGAGTGGGTAGTTTCATTCCTGTTCTGGTAGATTGCTCTCATCAGGAAAACTGCCAAAATAATAAGCTACCAACTCAGCAGGGAGGCTGAGAACTGAATGCATTCTGCCTACCTGGTCAGCTCTTGAATAAAATGACTCCAAATACTGTTTCAGATAACACTAGTGAGATACTACGTAGAGAGACCATTTACTAGTATTCACCCTGTGTTTTTCCTGTGGATAAAGACTAGGCTCTCCAAAGTACTTCCTTTCTATCTGGACACAAATGCTAAAACCTGTTTGAATATTACTAAGTCTCTTACTACAGCTAACCCCTCACTATGTAAATATTTATGAAGGTTAAACATTTCACAGGAAGAATGATCTGTGAGAAATTCTTTCACCTAATGCATAGCTAATAATGCCACTCCCCCCAATTAACAGAAGTAAAAGGACCTTGGTCACTTTCTTTCAACCCTAGCTAAAAAGGGATGGATCTAGCACCTGCTGTTTCTCTCTATGCCAACCACAAAGCCAATATCTGTCCCCAAATGAGTCATTTGTTCTTCTCACTCGTATGAGAGAAAGGAATCAGCCCCGCCTCTGCTCCCTAGCAGGGGAAAACCAAAGAAAGACAAAGCTAAGCAATCTTATCAGCTGAGGTGGCAATTATTAAGTGGTAGGCTCAGAATTGATATTCTTGTCCTACAGTTGATTCATACATACATTTTTTTGCCAGGCCATCTTGTGAGAGACATCAACACAGAACCAGTGTTTTAAATAGTTTCACCAAATGTACTACAAAATGGCTAGGGTGCATAACGGTCAGAGACCCCCGAGAAACTATAACTGGGTCTTGTTTTTCTCTCCCAAGTGATTACACCTTCATCCTACACATACATCCTTGCACACACACACACACACACGCACACACTCAAAAGAAGCAGCAGCAGACAATGAACTGCCATCTCCGTTCACTGCTTCTTTTACCAGCTGGGCTCAGACCTTCCTCCCCATTCATAGATGCACTTAGAACCAACTCATCTGTGAGGAAGAGCAGCAGGCATAGCTGGACTAACTACAGAGCTAAGGTTGCTGCAGTCCCCAGCCCACAATCTGAGGGGGCCAACTAGCTAGCTCAGATTCCCATCTTTCAAGTAAAAAAAGAGCAAGACTCTGGCCCTTGTAGAACCTGAGATACTGGGCAAAACATTCTGGCATGTGCCAATCATTTTGTGAGAGAGGGACAATCATTTGTCCAGTCGTTTCTGAGAAATGAGCCTGCTACTACCTTTCAGTGTGTTTAGCTGCTGGGTGAGTTCGCATGACACAATAACCAACCCAGGCAAATAAACCATGCATCGTGGCTTGTCATCAGAACAACTGATGATGAGCCTGACAGACAATCAGGTTTACTGTGGGTTGTTCTCCCCCGCCTTCTCCTCAGTCCTTCAGCCAGCTCCACCCAGTATCCCAGGGGACGAGTCTTGTCTGCCACTAAGCCCCCCATCCATGCTCCAATCGCCACCCCTCTTGTGCGTTACAGAACCCCCAGAACAAGCCATGGACTGTTAGGGTGGCTTGTTGCCCACACACAAGCCACCCTGAAGGAATGTCTGGGTTCACATGACACGACAACCCAACGATGGGTTGTTGTGTAGTGCAAACCCAGTCAATTAGTGAAGTCACAGCTACCATCAACATTTGGCCACAGAGAGAAGTGCAAAATAACCACTTATCTGCAGATGTGACTTCCTGGTTCAGTTTGAACACCTCCTCTTTTTGGGGGGGTGCCCCAGGAAACTGTTTGTGAGTTTGAAACTGTGGTCTTTCTGAGCTTTTGGCTGGCTCAGCTATTGGTGGTGGCAGAGGTGTCCCCCTCTCCAGACAGCTACCTGTCTCTAGACACACACACCCTTGCAGCAGCAACACACCAGCTCCCCAGTAAGTAAGCGAGTTTAGCATTTCATCCCACATTTATTTATCTCTTGAGTTATTTCTGTGCCGTACAGTAACCTGAAGGAAAGAAAGTGGTGGGGGAGGAGAGGGATTTAGGCTGCAATTCTATGCACACATACCTGATAGTAAGTCTTATTGAGTACAATGGGACTTTTTTCTAAATGGACATATGTAGGGTTGTGCTGTAAGGCTGCAATCCTTTACTTGGGTGTAAGACTCATTGAACACAGTGGTACTTATTTCTGAGTAGACATGTATAGGGTTGCACTATTAATGAACATCAGCTGTGTTAGCCCTAGTGCAGCAAAAACAACAGTCTTGTGGCACCTCACTGTTTACAATTCTTCCCTAGCTCCTTCATATGCACTATAAATAAATAAACCTGAAACTCCCTTAAATATTCTGTATATCCTGCTTATTTATTTACAATATTTATATACTCCTCCACATCAAAAGATTTTGGAGTGGTGAACAACAAGGATAAAAGAATAAAACACCATGTTAAAAGAATTAAAACATTTTAAAAGAAATGAAGAAGTCCAATGAAGTGGGCTATAAAAAAGCAGGTCCACAAAAAACTTATACGAGAATTAATTTGTTACTGTTTAAGGTACCATAAGACTCTTTGTTGCTTTTGATGTTAATAAAATGTATTTGTGCTGACGTTCATGCAGAAGATGGAGGCATATGGGTGGGGCATATGAGAAGCAAGAGGATTTTTTAAAATTTTTATGTTTAATAAAAAGATTTTAAAGAATTGATGTCAGTCTTTAGGCTGTTTCTGAACAGTAAGCAGCCCATTTCCTTCACAGCTCGTCATGGTAAGGCCTGTATAACATTACGATTTGGTGCCTTGCTGCTCGTCCCTTTTTCCTTTTGTGTCACATCTTTTTAGACTGTAAACCTGAGGGCAAGGTTTGTCTTGTTTCTATTGATTTATAAGCCACTCTGGAGTCTTTTCGGCTGCAGACCGATATATAAATGCTTTAAATAAATAAATAAATAAATAAATATTTTCCTTTATCCCCACATCCCTATTGTTCTTGAACAACAATTCGAATATATCAAGCCAGAAGATAAGGAATACACACTTAGTTGAAAGTTGTGTGAAGTCAAGTTGGCTTAATTTGTTATGTCTAAAAAAATACCCTGCCCTGTAATTTTATTTATTATTTACTGCTTAAAAGATTTATCGACCACCCTTCAGAGGAATTGAATGCATACGTGAATACTATATAATGGAAACAAGGTTCTTAACAACAAAAAATATTTGTCAATACTTTTCCAAATGCATTAGAATATATAATGGGATAGTGCAGTTTCTTGGAAATGAAGAAAATAGATGAATGGACCTTTGTTGAAGTAAAACAAGAGTTTCAAATAGTTTCCAATTACAATATACTTGTGTATGTTTGTTTAACACAGGAGTGCAGAACCTCAGGCCTACAGGTGAAATGCAGCCTGCCTGGAGTCCCAATCTGGCCCTTCAGAGTGGCCCAGATGGCTACATTCCCTTCCCCTGGCCTCACCTCTTTCCCCAACAGTTGATCTTTTGGTGTTTCCTAGCTTTTGCAGTTTTTTCCTCATTTTAAAAGGTTGAAACAGCCTTCCTCTTCAGTACTGGAAGCAAGAGCTTAAAGCTAAAATATATGGATATTTCTGGTCCTACCCTTTTGCCCTGCCCACCACTGGAATGTGGCCCTGAGAACTCCTCTGAAATTGAATTTGGCCCTCGAGCTAAAAGAAGTTCAACACCTCTGGTTTAACAGCACTGACTTTTTAAAGATAACGTCTGCAGAGTTGAGTATTTTTAAATAAATATTTATTTAAAATCCCTCAGTGTGTGTGTGTGTGTGTGTGTGTGTGTATATATATATATATATATATATATATGGGACATGAGAAAATATCAAGGTTGAGCCCTTAATAATGTGTACATCAATCTACATGTGGTAAACTATCAAACTGTTACATACATGTTCAGAGTTAAATATATATATGTAATATATACACATATATAGTGTGATAAAGCACCTTTTAAATAGCTTCAAAATGTAACAAACCTAGTTACCGGACAGTTATTTCTCACCAGTTTTAATGATTTCAACTTAATTCTACTTCCGTAAAAACTGGAGTACAGTAATGCCCCTAATCTTCAAGCAACATTTTTCCATATGCTCATTCTTCTGAAATGTGTGTCACACTTTTTAAAAGCTTATTTCCAATCAATGGAAGAGCTTTCTCTGACAGGCCAGTATTTGATATAGATATCTGTACACTTGCCTATGGAATCTACTATATGAATACTTGGCTCACATTGAGTTACTCCATCAGCTGTAGATTCATCCACAGTTCAGAAACATTTGCCTTCCTTTCTTGTAATAAACTGTACATTCAAATCAGATATTTGTATGCATGCACACACAGCCAGTTAATCACTTATCTGTTCACATGCTTGCAAAAATATCTGATTTTTATACATATTAGCAGACATACTGGCTAGTTGGCAAAGTAAGGCAAGATTGTAATTATTCAGAGCTTGTTTTCAAAATCCAGCCTATAAAACATCCATAGAATCAGATAAACTTATTTTCTCCATTCTCTTATTGTAGATCCAGTACTTTGCTCATTTAATATCTAGATGGAAATCTCTATAGGTCGACTCCTGATTACCTCCCTGATATTGTTTTACATGCACTTATAAAAGACATGGTGAAGTATGGGAGGAATGAAACACCATACATTCAAGATGTAAATATATCTGTAATTATGTTCTAATGAACAATAGGGCTATTAAAAGTTAAATCATGGATCACAGAGAACATTTAAGATTTTAAAATCTAAAGCATTTAAGATTTTAAATTAAGAGAACCAATGTCTGAATACAATATAGTAGAATATTTCAAATCATCAGAGTTGGAATGGACCAGTGGCTGTTGAAAATCAATCTGCAAAAATGTAAAATAAATCTACAAAAATGTAAAACTTTTTACGAATTGTTGGCAGCTGATTTCATGGAAGGCACCAGTTCCTATGATTGTCCACAAGACAGGCAAGAGAAAATAAGTGTAACTTTTGAACTGTCAAGCCACTTGCTTGGGTCTCTCTGGATTTTGTTTCTTTGTATAACATCTACATAGGAGATACAAAACTAGAACCATGAGGAATAAGTAACTCAGAAACAATGTGTGAACAAGCTCTCAGCTTCAAAGCCTATAACCTGTTCTGCATTTTGAAATCACGAATGGCTGTTTCAAGCTCGAATCGTCACTAGGTTGAGTTTAAAGACTGAGAAAGAACCACAATTCATCTAATCAGACCAGCTACCGAGATACAGACTAATTTTTCTCTCAGGCTTTATTGCCCTTGGGTTTTTCTTACTTACCCATATTGTTCTAGGTATGACACCCTGCACTAAAAGCTTGATCTGGAATCTGCCTTTAGACACAGTTGTTACCAGTCAAACCCATTTTCCTGATCCTCAGTTTCAGTACTTTAAACACCTTTAATTTAGGATTCTTTCACCCCTTATAAAGAGGAAAACCCAGTCTGACACCAAGTATACAATCAACAGTCTGACAACAAGTATACAATCAACAGCTGTTACTGAGAAGCTCAGCCATGATAGCTGGTACACATGCATGATGTTGGCATCACCAGAGCACCCTGTCTAATATGTCTTTCGTTCTGGGAAAGGCTGCATGAGCAAAAGGCTCATGGCAGCTGAGAGCAAAAGGATTGTGATGGTAGTATGCTAGACTACCTGCCTTTATTTGTAATTGAAGCTCATGACCTGTTTTTCCTCTACCCCGAGTTAAGAGGAGTTGCCCTTTTGCAGTATGCAAAGCTCAGTAAGTTTGGATACATGCAAATACCTCTCTCTAGACTTTCAAGTCACCACTCTAGTCAACCAACTGACGAGGGTAATTCAAACAGGTCAATCTAAAGTCTTGGTGGGAAATATGGTCTACTCCTGAAGTGTCCTCACCCCAAACAGATCATCAGGTTAAAGAACTACCTGGGTATCTCTCATACCAGGCTGTTATTGCTTATTATATAGGCTTGTTATTTTATTTTCCTTCAAGTCAGTCATGGACCAAGGAGAAACTTTCCTCTACAGCCCTCCTTTCTATTTTTGGACTGTATTCTGCACTGTGTGAGGCTCAGGGGTTCCTAGTAACAGTTGTTGGTCCCTCATCGTTGCCTTCTTACGCCATTGTTGAATATATCAACTTTTATCTGAAGGGGTTGCGGCACACAGTCTGGTCCCCAGTCCCATTCAGACTAAGCGCTGAGATTGTGTGATCCAGAGGCTAGTAAAAGCCAGGGTAGCCTGTGCCCACTTTGAGCTTCCAACTAACTGTGACCAACCAGAAAGTGGAACCCTTTCTCTTCCTCTGAAACAGCTTTCCCCTTCCTCTGAAACAGGTAAATATATCTGCTCTGATTTCATTTCTTCCCCTTTTGCCTGATGTTGCTCTAAATCTATTCATTTTGGCCCTTTCATGGCCCATCCTGAGCCACTAAAATTCCTGCTGTTCTAAGGCCCCCTTGGCAGCTTCACCATTTCCCTACTGCCCTCCTCGCTCCTTATCTGGCAAACCCTAACTCCATGCTTCTATCTTCTCTTGCTCTACCATTGTTATTAGGAAAGGTCTGTCAGTCTAGGTGGTAGCATAATAACAATTTTTCTTCCTATAAATATTTGTGGGAAATAAAACTTGTATTGTTCACTCTTAGTTAGTGAATTAATTTCTCCACTTTGGAGAAATAATTCCATTCCACTTTGGAGTGCATCATCGACCATGTGTGTGCAAAAGATCCTAGTCATTTGGTGTCCTTCACATAAACATACATAGATGTGAGTTCGCATACACATGTGAACAAAGACACATGGAGCAGTGCCAGTAACACACAGCTTCCCAACAAGTGTGCCTGTAGGATACACATGTTTACAAACACATGACATCTGTTAACATTGTAAAGTAGACAATTAAAGCTTTTTAGGTGTACACACAAAATGTAATGTGTGATGGCTCTTATTAAGTTCAAAAATGAGTCTCAAATACTGAGTACTTTCATCCACATTGTATACATCTTCAATATAAAACCTGAAATTATCTTGATGATTTATTATATAGTAGAGAGATGAATTGGAATTTCTTGTTTATAGTTTCTTCTTTTTTATGGGTTGCATCCAGACATGCCCTTTTGTGAATAGAAGGACTTCTATTCACAGAAAGGCCTCCTGTAAACAAAAAAAAGCTGATCCAGAGGGCTGCTCCCTGCAATATTGTGGGAGATGCCACTGGGGGCTGCAGGAGGAAGGCAGAATTGACAAAAATCGCCTCCCCACTCTTCCTCCAGCAGAGCATGAAAAGTCTAGGTTATACCCTGTATGTTTTTTTAAAAAAACTAATTATAATACTTTTAAAAAAGTAGGACGTGATGGCAATATCCCTTTTCCTGGTCATACAGGACAATCCTATGCATGTTTATTCAAAAGTAAGTCCCATGAGCTAAATAGGACTTACTCCTTACTAAGCATGTTTAGGATTGCAGCTTTTAGTCTACCAACATTTGGTATCTGAGGTATATTGTTACTGACCATGACAGTTTTAGTTCTGGTTAGTGGCCTACAAGTACCGTTAGATCTATATTTCAAGTACTTAGCGATCCTTATTAAAGCAATGTATGCTAATGAGCATCTCAGCATCCAGTGTCAATGGTTTGGATCCTACAATAAGCTAACTTAAGGAAGTTCATGGAAGAAAAATCTCTTCTGTTTCCTACAGCACTTGCATCCCCTGAAAAACATTTCTGGTGGGTGGGTGGGGTGGGGCTCTCCTGATAGGACAGAGGGAAGCTGCTGGGTTAGTTGAGGAACATTAATGTTCAGCTCAGACATTAATGTTCTTGAACTCAAAACCATAGTTTGGAGATTGGGAATGTGCTGGGAACTTCCTCCCTCCTTCCTCTACTGTCTTGCATGTATATCCCCCTCCCCTGATATAGCTTGGACGGACAGCCCATGATATCCAAATCAGAGCTGATCATGATTAGAACCAACTAGGATTGCCAAAAATAATAATTTGGAAGTATGATTATTGGTAATCCCACCTGATTAGCTTTAACCATAGTTAGGCTCAGATTCAGATATCATGGCAGAAAACCATAAAAGGGATGGGGAATCTGCATGCAAGAGGGGAGGAAGCTCATGGCACATTCCAAGCAATCAAATCATGGTTTGGAGACTGAGATTGTTACATCTGAACTGGAACTAAGAGGAAGGATAGAGCTGGTAAAGATCAACAAATGACTGGACAGGAGTATATGGAGCCAGGTTATCCTTTAGATAACCTGGTCCCAAGTTGTTTAGGGCTTTATACAATAACAAAACCTTCACCTGGTAGCATATTGGCAGCCAGTGCAGTTATTTCAGCAAAGGCATTGCATGCTGTTGAAAAGGTCAACAATCAATAGCTGCACTAGCTTCAGCTTCTGGACCAGCCTGAAGGGAAGCCCCACCTAGAGGGTCTTGCAATGCTCCAGTCTTGAGGTCACAAATGCCTAGACTATTGTAGTCAAGCTATCCCAGTCAGGAACAGCTGTATCTGTCATACCTGTTGAAGTTGATAAAAGGCACTCTTAGCCCCCAAAGCCACTTGGGCCTTCCAGGGGCAATAATGGATCCAGGAACACCCTCAGACTACACACTTGCTTCTTCAAAGGGAGTGCAAACCCATCCAGAATAGGCAAATGACCTATAACCCAGACCTGGTAACCACTCACCCACAGATCTTTTATCTTGCCATGATTCAGCCTCAGTATATTGGCCCTCATCCAGCCCACCATTTCATCCAGGCACTAGTCCAGAGACTGCACTGCTACATCTGTTGTTACTGAGAAACTAGTTCCAAATATCTTAGTAACTGCTCCCAACAGCTTCATATAGATATTAAACAGCTTCTGGGACAAAACAGTGTCCTATAGTACCATATAGCACAACTGCCAGGGGCTGAAAAGCACTCCCACAATGCTACTCTTTGGAATCAGCCCTGCAGGAACAAATAGAATCATTGAAGTACATTTCCCCCTTGCTCATCCTACAGATCAGGTCCAGGGGTATATCAAGGTCAACAGTATGAAAAGCTTGCATAGAAGACATAAGAATGATCAGAAGATGTCAGGTCGCACACCTCTTATCCCTCTCTTTATAAAGCTCACCCATCAGGGCAACCAAGACCAATTCACTCCCAAAATCATTCTTCAACCCAGACTAAAATGGGTCTAGAAAACTGGTATCATCCAAGAATGTCTGCAGTTTCCCCACCTAAAAATAGGATATTTGTGATCAGTTGGTAGCTGTCATAAACCATTGGGTCCAGGGTGGGTTTTATTATTATTATGTTTGTGAGGTTGTACCTCACAAATGTGCAACATACACACACACACACACACACACACAATGATCATATATGGGACTTGGAGAGCCACTGCTGGACAGAGCAGACAATACTGGACCAGATGGACAAATAATCTGACCTGGTATAAGGGACCTTCCTATGTTCATATGCCAGTGGTCTTTCATTGCCTCTGCCTGCTTCTCAACAAAGGGCCTTTTGGAACTTAACACAAATGCAGTCTAATTTAAAAATGCGCATGTTTGTAATCTGCATATATTTGGAAGCTTTGTTGCCCAGATTTGTGGAGATGGAATATGGCAGCCCTAGACATTGGTGACTAAGCAATGGAGAATAATGTACAAAGGCATATACTTCTGAGGAGTTTAGAAAGCCATATTCTGAATTTTGAACAGTCTATATATCATGTAATTTCATATGCAAGATTCTAAGAATGAAAGCTGGTGCTTCCATTATTTGATAAGGTGTTACAAGGCCGACTTTCAGAAGAGTAGGGCCAAAGGCAATAAGAACAGTTGGGGGGAACTCAGCTCTCTGAAATAATCATGTCCCTGGTCTGTGGAAGATTCATGCCATTTGACTCTGTACTATTGAAAATACAAAGTGGTTTCAGGATGAGCAAAATTTACAACATTTGCAGTAGCATACAACACAGGAGGGAAGCTTTAAAAGAGACTTATTGCACAACGTCCCAGCTGCAGATACCTATTAAAATCAATAAAGCAGCATGTCAATAACATTTAAGGTTCCCAGATGACAGACAAAAATTGGACTTCTGTTAATGCCTAGAATTTGTTGCACCTTTTATATACTGACTTTCACAACTATCATTGTGTCCACACATCATATAATCAGATATTTTAAACATTTGGCAATAATAATATTTATAGTTTACTCTCCACCAAAGATCTGCTTTTTTTAATAGTAAAATGTTCCTAACACGGCCATTAACAGTGCAAACGCAAGGTAGAAGTAATAGAATTATAAACAGCTCTGTAACTAAAAATTAAGGGCTTGGAATTCTTTGACTGACAAATAGTGCCACACAAGTCACTTTCCTTGATGATAAAAATTATGAAGTGTGTGACAGAAAAGAATGGTTTAATATCCAAGGATTATATCAAGCACAAAATGGATGATGAAAATAAACCGATCTTGTGCACAGTGGCATAGCCAGTTCTATTAGCAAGCTGGCGAATTTCAAGCAACTTAACTTTCCTGTCTCTTCAGGCTGTTTTAAGTTGCACAACAACTTTAATATCCAGTAGTTGCTAGATCCTTACCCTGAGAGTAATTCTCTGGCCCACACATTTTTATTGTAGGAGAAAAGAGCCCCAAGCTATACAGAACAAATCCTGACAGTTGGGAAACGTAAAGCACATCTTGAAAAGGCAACATGTCTCTTTGTGATATTTAGGGAAACAAAATACTTTCTTACTGCAGTACTAGTTGCATTAACCAGAGATTTAGGGAAAAACCTAGAATCTTATCCAGAATCTTATCCACCAATATTCTGAAGGAAGACACAATTTAAAAGGAGAAAGAAAATAAAATGAGGGAAGTTTTCACTTCCCATATAGGTGTCATTAGGTTTCAAGAATCTTGTTGTAGCTGAGAACTACACATGAACCTATAAACCAAAATGAAGAAACAAGCTGATATTTCTCTCCACTGAAACACATTTTAAGGTTATGCATAGTTTAATGGAAACTTGAAAGAAACCGGTTTGCAACAAAGATGGGAAAATTACTACTTTCAAATGTTCAGGTAACATTTTTTTACATCTAACCATTAGCAGCATGGCTGCTTTATACAGTGGAACTGGAAATTGCTTAACCACACACTTGGCCAACTCAACTATGTGAATGAGCTGCTACACCTCAAGCTTTAAGGAGAACCAGGTTGTTTTACCAGTCCAACTACAGCTGCGCCTTTAATGCATCAGGAGCCAATAACACACCTTGAAGCTCTACCCATTTTGTATCCTGGGACAAGTAATCACTCTTTTCTCAACTGTGTAAGAACCCTCATTTCCTGGCAGTCCTTGATGGGGCAGTGGTGAACATCCCGTTGCTCAGTTTGAGACTGCAGCTCCAATTTACACAAGTCAGGACAAAACTAAAGCAGAGCTCAGTACATCTGTCGCCTGGCAAAACTGTCCAAACCTCAGTAAGACCAATTCTGCCGATTCTCATAATGAGCCCAGAGATACTCGGTGATAGAAAGAGTAAATTCTCATAGACTATCTTGAATTATGTTTGGCTGGAATACACAAACCCATATGATAACCCAGTTTCCTGTGCCAAACACTGATCATCTGCCTGTTTTCCTGCAATGGCTATTTTCAAAACTATCATATTTAGAAGACAAAACCTGCTCTAAGGGCTGCTTCATACCTCAAGTTTCATACTCAGGAACCAGTTCCTAGGTGCGTAATGCACATACTTCATTAGAGGTGCCCAGGTGTATAAACTCTATATTGATAATGATCAGACACTCATTGCTGTGTATTCTGAATTAAAAGTTGCAATTCATACTCATGTGTATATTTTATCATAAACACAAGGCATGTATGCTGTGTTTTAGCAATCACTTCTTATGTTACGGTATAAAATGTTATATGAAGCAGGACTGATAGCAACTAGCAACCTGTGTAATGTTAATGTGACACTTGCAACTACAGTGTTTTGTCCTAATATTGGGAGCAATGAGAATAAAATTGCCTCTTTTATTCAAGGCTGCTGATGTCAAAATTATTGGAAGCCCGCCATTCTGCTGCATGACCAAAGTGCCCATACTTTCAACTCCAGCAAGAACCTTACTTTATCTGCAACCTGAATGAACACAGTCTGCTCAGGACAACCGCATAAAAACTTGGAGGATGATCCAAGCAAGTGGCCATTTTGATCTTCTACTCTATAAATTTAGAGACTGACAAATTCCCATGACAGTAAATGCATTTATATTTGTGCTTTGTTTATATTTTTATGAGAAAAATACAAACAGAAAGTAAGCCAAACAGCCTCTACAGAATGAGACAACAACAACAACAACAACAACAACAACAGATGGAACATAATTTGGACAAGTAACAAAACTCAAAAACTAAGCAATTAGAATATGAATAATGAAAAACATTTCTGAGAGGAACGATGACACTGGTGAATAAAAACAAAATTTATTATTAGGCTCTTATTTTGTTAAAATGCCAGAATTTTTCAGGACTACTTCTAATGATGAAAATTAATCCAACAATAGCAATGGCCCTATTGCTAAGAAATTCACAACAGATCATAGAATCATAGAATAGTAGGGCTGGAAGGGGCCTACAAGGCCATCGAGTCCAACCCCCTGCTCAATGCAGGAATCCAAGTCAGAGCATCCCTGACAGATGGCTGTCCAGCCTCGTCTTGAACGCCTCCAGTGTGGGAGAGCCCACCACCTCCCTAGGTAAGATACTTAGCAGTTCTCCCCAGGGGCACTTTGTCATATCATTTCAAGGTCACATAACTAGAATCTGATGGGTAATTACAAGCTTGTGCTGCATGAACCAATAAATCCAAATCTATTCCTTCAAAGACACGGGTACAAATTCCTTTAAATTGCACTTATAATTAGACAGCACCCGATAAATTCAAAAGACAACAGAACTCTCCTGTCAGAGAAATGAATTGGTGTATAATGAATTTGTCTCCTGTTCCTATGCATGATGTAGCCAAAGATGACCAAGCAATGCCAACAAGGTGGTGCGGATTGTGTTGTGTTATATAATACCTTTCACAGAAATCTTGAGTTTATCCAAATTGTGGGGAAAACGAGCCTGGATATTCTTTGTCATTAAAGTGGTCCCAGTTATTGAGCTCCTGGGAGTTTCGAGGGAGTTCTGTGGGTCCTGAAAGATAGCTTTTAAAATGAGAACTCTGCTAAACATTCAGGTGCATAAGCAGAACCTGCATGCACCTTTTTGGACAGCAGCCAATATCAATGATCTCTTGGCAAAAGTTGGTGTAAAGGCCTATGAGGTGAGAATTGTAGAATAAAACATACTCAGCACAAGCATAACATTACAGGGAAGCCAATGAAGAATTAAGTCCTAAAACATGATTCAAATGGAAGAGACCCAGAATACAAAGGGTACAACTGCAGGCATGAAACAGAGAGCGTATGTTAACACCATATGTTCAGTGTGTGCGTGTGTGCGTGCGCATGTGTGTGCGAAGTGCTACAAGCTAACAAATGAATCTCTGCATTTTTGCTATCTGTGCTATCACTTTTCTGTGATAGCACAGCCAATTGACTACGCAGTAGCCATACAGGAAAACCCTTCCAATACCAACAAAACAGTTTTCTTTCTAAAACCAACATTCAAAAACAGTCATGTGGTAATAATAATAATAACAACAACAACAACAACAACGCCTTTTTTTTTTTTTAGGAATCAGTGTTTCTTTAAAAAAAGAAAAGAAACCACAGTACGAATATCACCATGTTCCTGTAGAATGCCCCCTCCTGGATTATTTTATATCAAATAAAACATCTTGTTTTATTACACCTAGCTGGTAATGAATCTCAGTATGTCAGAGGAAAATGCTGATACCCTCAGAGAAACTTGAGAATTCATTTCCTACTTAGAATAAACTGATAATGGTTACTGATTTCTGTTGTCAAGTTTTGTAAGAGTGGATGGGTAGGTTCATATGAGTTATAGTTGTGTTTCATTGCTCACCTTTAGTAAGCCCAAAGAAAGAAAATACTTTCAACTTCTGTTCTTTATATTTTTCATATGCAATCCCTAATATACCAATCCATACTTCCTCTTTGTAGCCCTATACTGGCTGAACAATTGATTCAGTTGCTTTCTGAAGGACTGAAAAACTGCCTTCCCTTCTGACTGTTAGAGAAAAATTAGAAACTTGTGGATTTTTTCCTTTAAAAATAGTGTCATGTGAAAAGCACGACCACTGTTTTTGAATTCTCATGATTTTAAAGCCACAAGGAGTTTGGAAGCATTTGCTTCTCATTTCAATTAACCACAGTTTAGTGTTGTGTCTGAAACCTAAACTGTGGTTAATTTTAACTATAGTTTGAAGGTGGTTTGTTTCAACTAACCATACTAACTATACCTTGTCTGGTAAAAGCTTCCAGCTTCCTCTTCCTGGCCATGCTGGAGGTGGAGAAGGAAGAGGGGAGCCTGTAACAACTTCTTCTAACAATAAAACATGGCTCATGTCTGAACAAGTGCTCTCTCTCAAATCTCTCAAATCTCTCTCTCTCTCTCTCTTCGTGTGTGTATTTTACATCTGTGTAATAACTTCAATTTTTCCAGATGATAGAAAAAAGGGTTGTTGTTTTTTGCTGGGGGGTTGGGGGGTGCATTTACTCTCTCTGGTCCCAACCAGTGTCTCTAGCACTATACTACATCCAATCCTAACATAATGAATCGGGGAGGGATAAAACTTGATACAGGGTGAATAACCATAGTCACAATCTCTCTCCCCCAGTAAGAATCAAGGCAAAAGTGCATTGGAGGTCAGGAGAGAAGGAATACACAAACTATTTTTTTAAACCTTGAAAGGTCCAAACTGCGAGGGGAGGCAGGGGAAGAAGACACCTTTGCTGATGTCTGCCCATGTATACTGCTTATAGGGCTAGGTGAGTGCTCCTGTGCTCACCTCAGGAATGTTCAGTCTCCTAAAGATGCAAATACAGTGTGGGGAGCGTGTGTGTGTGTGTGTATATGTATACACACACACACACACACACACACACACACACACAAAATGACACAGGGTGAGGGGAACTGTGCTGCTCATCAGCACTGATGTGGGTATAGGTACTACTAATATTAGTCCTAATGACACTTTTCTACAGCTACATTTCACACAGTACTCTGTGTTTTTTACTTATTTATTATTTATTATTGCATTTATATCCCACCTTTTTTCCTCTTGCAAGGTACCCAAGGTGGTTTACATTATCCTCCTCCTCTCCATTTTATCCTCACAACAACAACCCTGTGAGGTAGGTTGGGCTGAGAGTGTGTGACTGGCCCAAAGTCACCCAGTGAGCTTCCATGGCCGAGTGGGAACTAGAACCCGGATCTCCCAGCTCCCAGTCCAACACTCTTGCCACTACACCACACTGGCTCTCATTGTCTCATCACACTGGCTCTCACAGTATCACAATTGTACTGACAGGGTGAAAGGATGTATTGTTGCAGCAACAAAAATACTGCCATTTGAGTTTTGGAATGTGTGATAGCTCTGCAACAGGACCTCAACCTTGAGGAATGATGTCCTGTTCACGCACAACTACTGAGTAACAACTGAATAATTGCTGGTATTTGAAAAAAGTCTTAAAAGAGCCCCAAGCATAACTTTTCTACTATCTGGCATCATCCTGCTTCATGAAATTACATGCAAATTTCTTTAATTATATGCAACTAAAATATGCCAGTTAGCCATGGCCCTCCAGCTCATCATATTTATATATCCAGATGTGGTCCTTATTTCGCAATAAGCTGCTCTAATCCTGACCTACAGAATAGCTACTCTATACAAGTGAAATTATCTCAAGCCTGAAAAAACACTATCCAGCTCTTAACATTTCTACATAAAAGCAGAAATCTCTAATATCAGATAGTAGAAATACTGGAAGCTGGGGTAAATATATCAATATATTCCAGCTCTTCATACCTAACCCCTTCCAATGTCAAATTATATCAGTGTGGAAAGCTGACACTCCTTTTACCTTGCTGCCTGCCTCTGCACCTCAAGCTTTCTACTGCAAGAAAAAAAATTATTGCACCATACACACTGGGGATTATCCGAAGTCTCAGTACATGCAAATTGAACTGTCTCATGCCCTCTTGTTCAGTAGCATGGATAGGAATGGACAAATCAACCTATTTCTGGTCTGTGTCACTTTCACATGTGTTCACTCATAAGTCTGTTCCTTCATATTTTTGCATTAATTGGCATTTTTTAAAGTCATAGAATCATAGAATCATAGAATAGTAGGGTTGGAAGGGGCCTACAAGGCCATCGAGTCCAACCCCCTGCTCAATGCAGGAATCCAAGTCAGAGCATCCCTGACAAATGGCTGTCCAGCCTCGTCTTGAAGGCCTCCAGTGTGGGAGAGCCCACCACCTCCCCAGGTAATTGGTTCCATTGCCGTATTGCTCTGACACTCAGGAAGTTTTTCCTGATGTTCAGTCGGAATCTGGCTTCCTGTAACTTGAGCCCATTATTCCGTGTCCTGCACTCTGGGATGATCAAGAAGAGATCCTGGCCTTCTTCTCTGTGACAACCCTTCAAGTACTTGAAGAGCGCTATCATATCTCCCCTCAGTCTTCTCTTCTCAAGGCTAAACATGCCCAGTTCTTTCAGTCTCTCTTCATAGGGCTTTGTTTCCAGTCCCCTGATCATCTTTGTTGCCCTCCTTTGAACCCTCTCCAGCTTGTCTGCATCCTTCTTAAAGTGTGGTGCCCAGAACTGGACACAGTACTCCAGATGAGGCCTAACCAGTGCTGAGTAGAGGGGAACTAGTACTTCCCGGGATTTGGAAGCGATGCTTCTATGAATGCAGCCCAAAATAGCATTTGCCTTTTTTGCAGCCACATCACATTGTTGGCTCATATTCAGCTTGTGATCGACGACAATTCCAAGATCCTTCTCGCTCGTAGTGTGGTTGAGCCACGTATCCCCCATCTTGTAACTGTGCATTTGGTTTCTTTTTCCTAGGTGCAGAACTTGGCATTTGTCCCTATTAAATGCCATTCTGTTGTTTTCTGCCCAGCACTCCAGTCTATCCAGATCACTTTGAATTTTGTTTCTGTCTTCCAAAGTATTAGCTATCCCTCCCAATTTTGTGTCATCTGCAAATTTGATCAGCATTCCCTGCACCTCCTCCTCCAAGTCATTAATAAAAATATTGAAGAGCACTGGGCCCAGGACTGAGCCCTGCGGTACCCCACTCGTTACCTCTCCCCAGCTTGAGAAGGTCCCATTGATAAGCACTCTTTGAGTCCGATTCTGTAGCCAACTGTGGATCCACTGGATCGTTGTTTCATCTAGCCCACATTTGCATTTAATTTAGTCTGCATTTAAATATGTATTTTTAAACATTGTGATTTTTTTTTGAGCCAAGATGTACATCAGAACATTCAGGTGGATTTCTGAAAATTGGTGGATTTCTAATTTTTGATACCCACATTAGTTTGGGAGGTGTGAATCAAATAAGTTCACTTTGGAATTTGCAAAACTCCAATATCTCAAGCATCCCTAATTAGGGATAGGCTCTAGGGAGGGTCCAATCTTTCTGGGAAATGCAAAGGGAGCATGGAACATGTAGGCCCATTGGTCATATGAAGGCCGAGAGGCCAAGACAATAAAATAGAATGCCAAAAATAAATAAATAAAGAGATTTATTGTTGGACATCCAGCAGACATCCTAGATTTTCGTTTTGGGAAGGGAAGTAGAAGCAACAAACCTTTAGTGCTTTGAGGATCACACAGTATCATATTTAACTCTATATTTCAAATATGCTTGAAAAAATGGCTTGAATTAACAATTTATGCAAACAAGATAATAGCTGATATTCTAGTCATGCCACTAAATGTAGATTTTGTTATATCTATGTTATAATAACAAGCCGCTTTTTGTTAAACTTTCAGACTTTTAGCAATAATGTTACATTAAGCTGGAAGATTCTTCATGTTTATCTTTATTTACTCAAAACTATCCATGGGTATTCTTAATATTAAATATGACTATTGTTATAATTTAAGCAAGTACACATTATTATTTTTTTTACAAAATCTTCACTTTTCATCTAAATTTGAGAATATTAGCTGCAAGTTGGGAAGAAGTTTAATTAAACATGCCTTTTCAGAAGACACAATGAAAGATCTTTTTCTTACGAAAAGAATCAAAATCAAATCAAAACATCAAGAAAGCAGGGATTCCCTACAGCAATAGGAAAATAATGAGGAACTTATTACCATTCTTAATTATCCCTTTTTGATACCCATCTCTCCTTAAATTATACAGAGGGCTGGCATCACAGGTCTTCTTTACTGCTCCCAAATATCAGTTGATGCTCATCTAGACTCAGTC
Source organism: Heloderma suspectum (assembly GCF_057233095.1). Classification (NCBI taxonomy): domain Eukaryota; kingdom Metazoa; phylum Chordata; class Lepidosauria; order Squamata; family Helodermatidae; genus Heloderma; species Heloderma suspectum. Next base: position 82,772,509 of record NC_139464.1, on the reverse strand, counting down.
ACCACATAGGAACCACCACTTTTATTTTCTCATGTTCCTCTCTACTCTCATCCCAAGTATATGGGGCATTGTCTGGGATGTCCACCATCCCAGAATGAAAAGGAGTCTTATAAGTAGGAAATTCAGATGATCGTGTGATAGAAAATTGGAAACATGGCTATAGAAGTAGGCATGCTGATTTTGCATACCACCCAGATATCAAATCAGCTACCCTTGGTAAACTATATTAACCATCCTACCAGGCTGTGGAATAAACAATCTTCAGTTGGTGAATGTGTTTTACTACAATTATCCTGATCATCTGACATGAAATCTAGCGGCCACAGGATTGCTCCCCTAGTTGCTTTTATTTTTGTCTCTCTGGCAGGACACTTCTTTCTTAAATTTCCCTGGTTTTCTTTTGTTTTCAGAGGAAAAGGGACACTGACACGCACATCACCTCAGTCAGGCCCTAAACTGCCTGCACAGAAGGGTGGGATCAACACCTTCGTTGCCACAGGCACCAGCTTTTTATGTGCTCTTGTACTTTTCCCACCCTTGTGGAGTCTTTGTAAACATGTAAGTGGCATTTCTCATAGTATTTATATTTACTTGTATATATTTATGTGGAGAAGGTCATAACGTCAACTGACGTATTATGCCAGAACTCCATTCAGTTATACTGGATTGGATCCAACTTAGAGGAGATCCAGTGAAATCATTAAGACTTATATTACTCATGACTAACTTATCCCACGGATTTCAATGGGTCTACTCCAAGTATGACTAAATTGAGATCCAACCCATTATTTTACGTAGGCCTGGATCTAAATGTGCCTTGTGTGAGTGAAGCGAAATTTACGATTTTGCAAGGTGTCCCCAGTTTCCAGCCATCCCTTCTCCCACTATAGCAGCACTTATCTGGAAGGAGCAGCAATCCCCTCCGCCCCCCGGTGGGCACCTGAGTAACACACTGGCCTGGTTTGCATGACATGCCTGGCTCACCATGGGTTATTTAACCAATGATGAGCTACGGTGCGTACTGGGTGCCATTTTGAATATACAACCCCCAAAGGGGTTGCAGCATGCTGCGTGAACCCAGCCTACAACAAACTGAGGGTTTTGCGAGGATTGTTTAACCCTCGTGTAATGCTTGATGGCTTGGTTCACACAACATGCTGCAACTCCACTGGGAGTTGCATATTCAAAATGGCACCCGGCATGCACTGTGGCTCATTGTGGGTTAAATAACTGACAGTGACCCCAGCATGTCATGTGAACCCGATCACTGCCCCTGTAAATTATACAGGGAGCTCCATCTCCTGCTAGAGAGAGCCATGTGTGCAGATTTCATATACAGGAGCTGCACATGCAATGCTCTCCTGCCCTGACTTTGAAGATCTAAATAGCACCCATTTAATGTTAGAAAGAAAAAATTGAGAGGCATTGATGCAGCTTCATTAGTGCTGCCCTGTATTTAATGGCTGTACAAATGGCCTTTTCATTGAGTCTTTAGGCATCAGTAGGCTTTTAGAAGACAGAGAATGACTGCCAGGGCCAGTCCTACCATCAGGCAGAGGGAGGCAGCCACCTCAGACAGATGATTTTTGGTTCACAAAAGGAAAACAAATTATTAGGTTTTTTATTGTTCTGTTTTTACTGCCAGGGAGAGTGAAAGGTGCTTATGGGATTTTCTGCGTCTGATAATTTGGCTGGTCAAATGTATTATGTTCTTTGACTGGGAGGGAGGGGCTGTGGCACCATTTGCCGTTCCACCTCAGACAGCAAAATGTTTTAGACTGGCCCTGATAGCTGCCACAGTGGCAGCATGGGATGTGGGGACAGGAAGATGGTGTAGCAGCAGCAGGGGGTGCACAGCAGTACAGGGGGTGGGTAACCACTCCCCTGTAAGAATTTGCAAGGCTGTAAATATTTGCAAGGCTGAATATTAATGTGCACAGTAAATACATTCAAATTATCAAGCAGTTTTTTGAATGGTATACTGACATTTAGGTTGTGATCTTGCATATACCTATTTGAATGGTAATTTTTATTTTATTTATTTATTAAATGTATTAATCGCCCATCTGGCTGGTCACTCAGCCACTCTGGACGATATACAAAGTATATAATAAAACAGTTAAAACAATAAAATTCTACAGTAAAAACATTTTCTAAAATACCCTAACCCACCCCAAATGCCTGCCTGAACAAACACGTTTTTAATGCATGGCGGAAGCTCATTAAAGAGGGAGCATGGCGGAGTTCCCTAGGGAGGGAGTTCCACAGAGTGGGGGCCACCACAAAAAAGGCCCTCTCCCTCGTCCCCATCAGCCTAGCTGTCCTGGCTGATGGGACAGAGAGAAGTCCACTGAAGGCTGATCTTGTTAAACGGCCTGTCTGGTGTTGCTGGAGGCGCTTCTTAAGATAGGCTGGGCCAGAACCATATCGGGTTTTAAAGGTCAAAACCAACACCTTGAATTTGGCCTGGAAAACAACTGGTAACCAGTGCAACTCCTTCAGCACTGGAGTGATGTGATCTCACCGGCGGCTTCCTTTAATCTTTAACCGCGTTCTGTACCAGCTGCAGCTTCCGAACCATCTTCAAGGGTAACCCCACGTAGCGCGCATTACAGTAGTCTAAATGAGAAGAGACCAGGGCATGTACTACCGATGGGAGCAGATGGTTGGGAAGGAAGGGGCGCAGTCACTGTATCAGATGGAGTTGATGATGTCAGGGTGGAAACTGAGCCCATAGAGCTCCAGAGCAGTTCTGATTCTGAGGAAGAACAGCAATCTATGGGACAGGAGCTCGCTCATCTCTCACAAGCACAGCAGCTGGCAGAGATTCCTCCTGCCAGCATTCCTGGGAGAGATAGTGACCCTGGCAGTGAGACAGCACTGGAGGGGGGCTTGCTGGATGCTCGGTGCAGACGCAGGGAGCGACGACAGATGGCGGCGCAGAAAGGAGGCGTAGCGCTCATATGGCATGCAAACAATGGTCGCATCCTGAGGACCCAAGGGAAAGAGGGAGGATCTCTCCATAGCCCATAAGTTCAGAGTCTTCCCGTGGTTCCCCTTCAAATGGGGACCAACTGCCTTACCTGGAGCTTAGGCTATCTATCTTTCCCCAGTGCTGTTCCTTGCTTAGTCGCTAGTGATTAGTATCTGAAAGAGTCATAAAGGAATAAAGGAATAAAGCTTTGGAAAGAATCCTCATCGTCTGTGTCCTGAGTTGGCTATTGGAGGGGACTGCAAGAGGCAGCTAGGGCGCTCCTGACAGATACAGTGCTGTCTGGCTCACAGCTGACACCTGAGCCTCCATGGACAGCTGGGAGTCCAAAATGACCCCCAGGCTGCGGACCTGGTCTTTCAAGGGTAGCCATACCCCATTCAACACCCCCATTTAATGTGTTCAAACTCAGGATGCCAGCCATAAAAGCTCCACTATAGGAAAGGAAAAAAGGTGGATATGTTTGCAGGTATTCCAGTGTGTACTCAAATTATTATCAAACAATTCCAAACATGTACAGGTAAACAAAGAGCTGAATTTAATTCCACTAACAGTAAAAATAGCTATGTTAATTGGTTACTACTTCACATAGGCAAATGTTTTATCTTGTTATTGTAACAAAGCAAAGCAAGATGTTCAGAACTTAATCCGGAAATGGAGCAAAAATTAACAGCAGATGAAATTTAATGCAATGTTCATGAAAATCTGTGTTACATTAGAAATTGCTTTTCTCAAGTTAACCTTTCAACAAGCATGACAAAATTGGGAGAATGCATGGGTCGCTGGCTCATTTCAGACCACAGCAACAGTAGTCGAGTTTCATTAGTATATATTAGGCAATATGTAGCCCTGTATTAACTGTTCTTATTAACTCTGGGATAGAACAGCAACACAAGAAAACAAGAAAAAATTCAAATTTGTTATTGGTCAGATTCACCTTAGAACATCCAACATAGGAGGAGGCTGGGGGGAACAAGGGGTAGATGAAGATCTGCAACATCTGAAGTTGAAAAGGCTGTGGAAACGATTTCATAATGTCCTTACTACAAGGAGAATGATTCAGTAGGCTATAACTTTATTAGAGGAATGTGGCAATAACACCCTTGTTATCAAGACCAGCGTCAAAGGGTCAGTTATTACCCATTCTCTTGTGACACCCAGCAAAACTGGCATAGAAAACTTTCCATGTTATCTTCTGACACAAATTGGCTTACCTTGATGAATTACCCATTCACCTCACAGGAAGAAGTGTGTGAGGTAGATTTCCCATTGGAGCTGCCTGAAACTCTTATTGGTTGCACCATACTTTCACTACCATAAAGAGCAGTTCCACTCCTGAGCCACTCTAAGTCTGTGAATGTCCTAGTATTCCTTGTCTTAGCTGTGATGGCCCTCCTTTGTCACCTTCCCATACTTTGTCTCCCGCTGTGTTTGTCTACATCCACACCAGTCCTTCTGTCATACATAGGAATCAGTTTAGCTTGGCTTCATTCCTTCCTTCTGTCCCCAAACCCCATCCCTCCTACAAACTCCTGAACTCCCACTGCCATGTTCCTTAGATAAATATAGCATCCCTTTCTTGGTCAGGTGATAACCCTTAAATAGACAGTATTTCCTAAAAGCAATACAAAGCTGCCTGATGTCCCCTTGCCTACCAATAATCCAACTACATCCCTATTCATCTTCCTTCATGCCCAATTCAATTTGACAAGGGTCACAGACTCCCACCAAACTCTCATAGACATCACTTCCACCCAAGCTATCTAATAAGTGTTTAATAGGTCCATCTGTCAAGACCTTCCTGATCAATTCAAGACCAGAGACTTCATCTAAGTCAGGGTGACTAACTTTTTTGGATCCGTGGACACATTTGAAAAACTGCTGTGGGCCTCACCACAAAATGCTTAATCAGCGGATCACCCCTTTTGCATCTACCTGTCGCGTCTATGGATGTTAGGCTGAATCTTATACAGCAAAAACTTTTGTTTCGTGTCTGTTGGACATTGCAATGTCTCTTTAATATGGGATTATCTAATTTGGCTAATTGCTGGTGGTGCAATACAGCTAATGCTTCTTTTCAACGTGTTCTGGCAATGTCCAGTGGTTGCTTCTTTTTGGGAAGAGGTTATTACACAGATAAATTTTGTACTGGAACAGTCTTAAATATTCACTGATATACACGCTGTTTTAATTTACCTGCTTCATGGAAATTAACAAATGGTAAGCATAACTGGATTCTCTGCGACTTCTTGACAGCTAAAAGAATGGACTGAGGACCGAAAAACACTTTTAATATTTGAACAGGTGGCATATAGATGCCATCTTCAAATGGATAGTTATTTGGATATTTGGTCTGCTTTTGTTGACGCCTATGTATAATCGCTAGAAAGCTGTATGCACGTCATATGAATTCATTGCTATGGATATATACACATCTATGTATGTATATTTTAAAAATGGGGTGGAGTTTTGGAAGTGCCCATGGGCTCCATATTGGGGACCCCTTCACAGGCACCATTGGAGTTGCCTGCAGACACTGCATTGGGACCCCTGACCTAAGGCATTCTTGACGAGATAGATTACTGTTCCATTTGCACATTCTGGCAGAGCACAGCAACAGCTGGTCCCACAGCATTCCTTAAGAACTGAGCCCAAAGATACCAACCCACTGGCTGATGCTTAGCAGAGTCACAATGGCTCATTTTTAAGCCCGGAAATCAAACTGCTCACAAATCCAGCTCTTAATATATTGCCTTAATGATTAACAAATGTGTCACAGAAAATAACTTATTAGAACTGCAACATGACTTTCTCCCATCCCCAAGCTCCATTAAAAGTGCCCCTGTTTCCTTTCTTTCAGGGCACCCATAGCAGCTCGATGGAGCTACTTGTATCCCATATAAGCCCTAGACAATCCTCCCACTGCCTGAATCATCCTTTCCCCTGTTCTGTCCTCTGTGTCTGCAATAGCAGCCCCCCCCCCCCAAGTAATGGGAGCCAAAAACTCGTGACATCATGCCAATGGTTGCCTGTTACTGCTTTTTTAAAGACCCTCACAAGCAAACTCTGACAATTGTCATGTACCAGTAGAGGCCCAGAAAACATGGGCCTGTCCTGAAAGCCCACATGTAATGCAACACAAGGATAAATATTCCCAGTCTGCACAATATATAAACCTACCTCCTGCCTATTCCTTCTTTGATAAGTTTTACTTACCCTAAACTTTATCCTTTCCTTCCCCAGTTCCCAGATCCCCTTCTCTAACTGTCCTGCCCAAAATATCTAGTTGAGAACTCAAAACCAGATCATTTATTCTCATGACACCCCCTGCCCCTCAAAAGCCAATTAAAAAACAGCTTTTAACAGCCTCATTTCACTCTGTGAAGTATAAATGGCAGACAGCACCTCTAATAATAACCCCAGCACATCAAGCAATAGAGGCTACGGAAAGGTTGTCACCCCCAGGGCTTTTTGAAGAACACTCCTCTAATACCACAGAAATCTATACAAGAATCCATGTGTCCTGCAGCCTTTGCATGGAAAGCTATTGCTGCCAACGTCTTCCCTATTGTACATACTGCTACTCCAAACCATTTGAAAACAAAACAAAACACAATTTGGCAAAGTAACATAGAGCTCAAACAACCAAGAAGGCTTCCCCCATGTAAAATAACTAACTCTAGAAGGCTTCCAGGTTCCTGGCATAAGCAGGACAATAGAATAGCCACTCCATGTCTCCAGCGCTCTTGAGGCACTGCTCTTGGTCCTCTGCTTATCTCCAGTGCCAGGCAATGATTAGAATTTGATGACCTGAAATCAATACAGGGCATCTTTTATCTCACTAGACACTCCAGGGACATGCCTAGATATGAAGAGAACATTAAAATCTAGATACATCGAAACAAACAGAAGCACCAACCACATAATCTTTCCAGAACTGGTGGATTGAGTGTTCACAGTGTGTACAATTTCCTGGATGCCATCTGTCAGGGATGCTCTGACTTGGATTCCTGTATTGAGCAGGGGGTTGGACTCGATGGCCTTGTAGGCCCCTTCCAACCCTACTATTCTATGATTCTATGATGTCACATCAAAAAAGGCCAGATTTATTGAGGAACTTCCTACTCCAAATCACTACCATCACCAAAATCAGAAGAAAAACACGTCCTTCAAGAAAAGTTAGATACTTGAGTCAGGTCTGAATCTATTTGGGGGAATATTGCTCTGCACACCATCTGCCTCTCCAGTATAACCTCAAAACATGCCTTCTCTGGCAACACCTGAATGCATATGTAACTCTGCATCATATTCACATACTCTCTTCAAAAGACATCCAATGATAGTAAACTAGGAATTCCTCCCACACATCTATGTCCTTCTTGAAAACCTGATATAAGGATGTGAAGCTTTAACACAGACCGTAGCTGCATATAATCACAAAGGCACTTCAGTCCCTTCCTCTCCAGTGAGAAAAGTAACAGAAGCTGTGGAAGAGTTTTTATTTACTCTTGTGCATGAGCCAAGGCACAGGCAAATGGGAGCAAGCAGCTGAGGAGTCTCTCTATTAAAGGAGAAGAATGTTCATACTGAGGGAGAGGGAGATGAAAGAGCCCCTTTCCTGCATGGTGGAATGAGTGGATGAGGTACATGAGAAGTAGAAGACTTCGCCAAACCTTCTGTTGCTGATTACGGGAGACAAAGGGGTTAAAGTCTTATCTGCTTGTGTCTCTGTTTGAATGGGTAAAAAGAACTTGAGCTACTTAATAAGGAAAGGGATCTGTGGGATCAAAGACGAGGCTGGGGCCCCTTCCTTCCCGACCATCTGCTCCCATCGGTAGTACATGCCCTGGTCTCCTCTCGTTTAGACTACTGTAATGCGCTCTACGTGGGGTTACCCTTGAAGACGGTTCGGAAGCTGCAGCTGGTACAGAACGCGGCGGCTCACCTGATTAAAGGCAGCCGCCGGCGAGATCACATCACTCCAGTGCTGAAGGAGTTGCACTGGTTACCAGTTGTTTTCCGGGCCAAATTCAAGGTGTTGGTTTTGACCTTTAAAACCCGATATGGTTCCGGCCCAGCCTATCTTAAGGAGCGCCTCCAACAGCACCAGACAGGCCGTTTAACAAGATCAGCCTTCAGTGGACTTCTCTCTGTCCCATCAGCCAGGACAGCTAGGCTGATGGGGACGAGGGAGAGGACCTTTTCTGTGGTGGCCCCCACTCTGTGGAACTCCCTCCCTAGGGAACTCCGTCATGCTCCCTCTTTAATGAGCTTCCGCCATGCATTAAAAACGTGGTTGTTCAGGCAGGCATTTGGGGTGGGTTCGGGTATTTTAGAAAATGTTTTTACTGTAGAATTTTATTGTTTTAAACTGTTTTATTGTATGTTGTACATCGCCCAGAGTGGCTGGGTGACCAGCCAGATGGGCGATTAATAAATTTAATAATAATAATAATAATAATATAGGAAGCCCCTGGGGGGCAGATTGAGCCCCCCCCCCACTCCAGTCACCTATCTTTATTTTATAGTAAACAAAATGAGTTTATATATAGTGACATCACATGTGCACTGTATCCGTTATATTTTAATGGAAGGAAAACACAATTCTCTCCGACTCTTTATTTAAGCCTATTCTAATGGCCCCACATCAAATTATTATTGCTGCTTCATCTTTTATAGGAAAACCAATAATACAGTGTATTCTTTTTAAATGCATCTCTTCAGTTTTTGGTGAATCTTCAAACTGAACAGCTACTGATAGACATGACTGCATCTGGTGTGGTCCATTTTATTGGCAACTTCAAGTCCCACAAGAATTCTGTTGATTGGCTACCTAAAATTCTGTAACTTAATCTTATGCAGCTATGAATTTTAATATCATAAAATGGATATTTCATAAATGGATTTAGCAAAGGAAATTCAAAATTCATCAAGAGACTGGATTTGTGAGAACTCCAGGAATTAGGTTAAGATTATAGCAGCAGAATAAAATGTGTAGAAAAGATCTATTTACACAATTATGAAATGCTAACATGTATATGGTATGCATTATTCTTTCTTATGCTGTACTTCCATACATTTCATATTAAAAATACAACTTGTTTCATTTTCGTATGTATGTGTTTTTAACACCAAAAAGGAGAGCCATGCCATATAAAAATTGCTTTTCTCTTTTCTTTGGTTATCTGCCAATTTCTTCTACATACAGTGTTATGCACACTCCTTTAAAACATGTTGTTGAAATATTGGTCCCTTTTTACCTCTAATATTCTGCTAGGGAACACCTGGTTTGTACTTAATGGGTACCATAAAATGAATTAAAACTAGCATTTGGATTTATTCCACCACACAAGAACAGTATTTAAATAAAACATTCTTTTAAAATGGCCCTGCAATTCTGCACATGTAAATCCCACTGAAACAGTGAACTTACTTATGGATGAAAAATCAGATGGACTCAGTCAGTAAATAAGAGACATACTGAAATTAGTTTCATATGACTATTTTTAGTAATTGGAATCATATCAATAAAAAGACCTCAAAATGTGATTTTCTAGTGTAGTACTTTTACAATAAAATATGATCGTCTTATAGGCTTACTAGGCAAATCTTCACAAAATATATTAGAACAGAAGATAAACCAAAAGCAAACTTATTAAATTTGTTTGTTTTCTGATATTGTATGACCATATCCAAATACTCAATACCAATCCTTCTCTGAATCATGAGAAGCAGTTATGATTTTATTTACCAAAATGTAAGGACATGATCCAATTCAGAGTTAAGAGTGCTTAAGCTGACTGAAAATCATAATTTGAGCACACAAAACTCTGTGTTGGGTCATGGCCAAAACAAACAGAAAGAAAAATTAAAAGTCAACCACTTAAGTGAAATTTAAGACAAATATATTTTGAATTTCTTTAGCTCAACTCTTCATGTACTATTTAGGTATAGCTATTGGTGAACTGACTCAGTTCAGAACTAGACTGGAAATTATGAGAAACATTGGAGAATATGAGCCAAAAGGTTATTTTCTCCCCTTGGAGTTATACATTTGCATGTAATAAACTATAGTGGGGGGAGGCAGCATGTATGTGTTCCTTGTGCATCCGAATCTTTCTCCCTAATGTTCCTCTGCACCCCAACCCTTCTCCTATGAGCCCCAAAGCCCCTTACTTGACTGCTGCGGAGGCAGGGAGGGATGAAGGTCTCTCTTCTTCCCTGGTGCTTGGAATACTACTATAGGAGTATCCCAGATGTCAATGACTCTGGAAAATGTAGTTTCCCTAGCACACCTGACATCTTTAGTATGGCCATGAGGCACACTGCGGGCATCTCTACACCTGCAATTTATTGCACATGCATGATTGGCCACTCACAGAAGTGTGTGGGTCCATTACACAACGTCGTAATCCTCCAGTGATTTTCCCTCCATTTCCCCCAGCTTATCCTGTGTTATCCCCAAATGGAAAAAAAAATGCTGCATTTTTTCAGCCCACACAACAGGAGCGTCATGGTCTGCCCATGTACTTCTCCCACAGCGCAAAGAAACAGCTCTGTGTGTGCAGCTGTGGGGGCTGTTTTGGTTTGTTGGGGGCAATCATGATGATGACAGCAGAGACATCGAGGTGGTGGGCATGTTGCTATACTGATCTGCTGGCTTGCTGCCATGCTGGCTTGCAGCCACGCCTGCCATGACTAAATGCAATGCACCGACTTTTGCTCCAGACTTTGGTTGCTCACTCCACAACACAGAATGGCCAGCTTGACAGCATGCCAGCAGTTCACAGGGAAGCCAGTGCCTGTGGGGGCAGGGTTCAGGCAGTTCAGTGGAGGTTGCTGTCCACCCACATTGCATGCCAATCACAACCAAACCACCAGTAAGCTGCAAGGAAAGGGAAAGGGGCAGGAACCAGGGAGGAAATGTTGTGATGCCCCCAGTGCATGTAATGGCTTTTCACTGAAAAGTAGCCACCCTGTGAAAAGCTAAGGAACAGAATATGATGAGACTGAAACAACTGTGTAAAGGAGACCGATCTAATCCTGCTATCAAACCAGATGGAGAAAACCCCAGTACTGATGCAGATTTCTCTGCCCGTGTGATGGAGCCCTATAAACTACATAGCCCAAGGTTCAATTTCCCAAAGTCTCTTGTGCCTGGGATGTTACTGTAGCAGGGAGGGAAAAGAGACATCCCTCCCACTCTGCCATAGCCAGGTAAGGTGGGACTGGAAGGAATAGAGAAACTATCAGGGGAAAGATGCCTGGTTCAGAATAAAAGGCACCATATGTGTATCCAGAACTGAGTAATTGTGAGTTTTGGTGACATCAATATTTGAATAATAAATAAATGAAAAAGTATGGGATTTTGTAAACTACTCTTAACTGCCAAACCACCACCCAACAATCCAGAAAGCTATGCAGCAAGCACCACCTTCCCAGTGGAAGTTTGGAGCTGGGTTTCCCTAACATCAGCTCACTTGTTTCAGGGGAGTTTCAAAAGAAGTTTGCAATACAGGGATGTTTTTAAAAGAAAGAAAATCAGCATCCCACAGGGCGAGTGCAAGCTATCAAGTGTCCTTAAAGTAACTCTTTGGATTGAGGCTCATATGTGCAGTAAAAATACATGAATGTCCAATCAGGAATGAACTAATGAACCAATTACAATTACTCCATCATATCTAGAACCATGCTGCCAGGCTAATGGAGGTGGAGTGTTCTGATATATGTAATATCCATTTTATTTGATGGAACTGACATATTGTGAAAGGAGCAACTTCTTAAACTAAAGGCTGGTTTACACATGTATAAAGATGATTTTATTCCTTGATAACATGCTGAATGACCGCACAGAAATATATGACATTTGAAGTGGTATCAGGCAATATCAAAGTCCTAGGTTTTTTCTACATGAGAATTTTAACCCGCCACTTGATGGAGGCTTTTGCTTCCAGATTCTTTGTGCAATTAAGATCAGCTCCTTTACATATGTGTGTTTTTTAGGGTTTTTTCTTTCTCTGCCTTTCTGTATGTTCCATACACAACTACTAGGTGGCGTTGTGGTATAGCAGAATTGCGCAAATACACCAGGGTGTCATGCTGCCATTCACAGAAATACCAGACTTCCTTTCTTAGAAAAAACACACATGCTATAATGGTTGTAAAACACGGAAGAGGCCCTGGAGGATGACAATGTTGTGGAAAGCACCTGCAAATTACCGTGAGTGAGGAATCACGACCACACAAAAAATGCTTCATGTAGAAAGGCTCCTGCTGTGGTGTTAGATCTACAATGGCTCACACATGCACAGATGGGAACAGGAAAACATATTTTTAAAATACACCGAGGGTTTTACTGGCTGAGATGTGGTAAACTGGACAGAGATGCTAGAAGAATGTGCCTCCCAGGCTGCCAGCAAAAACATGCATCCAAATTGCCACCTGCCTATTGAGTCGTTGCCATAGGGCACTGGCTGGAAGGCACTTCTGGAATGTTTAGGAAAATTCAATTTCTTCCACTGGGAAAAAACGTAAAATTTTAAAGATTTATGTAATCTTTAGTCAAAGCCTTAAGGGTAGAATGGGATACAGATTAAATGAAAAGTATGTTAACTTCTCAGGCTTGGATCAAAATCCTAGTTCATCCTTGAAACTTTCTGGGTAGTCTTGGGCAAGCCACCATTTCTCATCCTAGGTACCTCATAGGATACTTGCAGAATAAAATAAAACAAGACTACATTGCCTGACGTTTTGAGTTGTTGCGACTGGGTAGAAAAGAAATCTAAAACAGTAACTTCTGTAAGTTTTCTTAGAACACGTATTAATAAACCATTAACTTTCCTCTAACCTATAGGATACCAATACAAATCCACATCTTCCAGCAATAGTACTCAGCAAATTGCATATCATGGATCCAGTTCACCAAAACTCATCAGCATGTGGTAAGTTAAGAAAAGAAAAAAATCCTCCAATCCATATTTGGTAAAGCATTCGAGTTTAATCCCATTATTAAAGGCTTTAGCGTGAGAGATCATGCATATGCTTAAGGTAAGCATTTCCTGAAGCATTTTATTTCATCAAAACTCCTTGAGGGGTGATTTGAACAATTATCCTTTCCTCATTTCTCAATGATTTCTAAAGTTACCAGACACTGGGATCCCAAGGTATCAGGTAAATAGCAGCCAGTCAGTACAGACAGGACAAGTTGCAAAAACCTAGCCTACTGTCAGTACAACTGCCAAGCCCCGAGTCTAGGGTCCATGAGGATTCCATCTTGCAAAAAACTACTACATTAGGGGAAAAAAAGTTGTATGAATTTACCCTTAATACAGAGTTCTAACTATGATCTACAAGTATTGTTTCTTATGTCCAGGAACTGCATATCAGGGAAGGTGACCTATGAATCTAAAAGAATTATAAATGTTGCCAGGTGCCATTTTGGACCCATGCTATTGGTTTCTGAGTTCAACAGTCTTATTGGAGATGAAGCAATTTACAGCCAAAGCACAGATCTGGTCCTGTATTGTTTCTGGACAGCCTGAAGCTTTATTAATGTTCTACAGATAAAGCCTTTCTCTGTATGAAAACTTACTTAACTTGTGGTAATCAAACAAGCATTTATTTCACTGTATGCGCATGCAGTGTATGCATGGGGAAGCTGTGAGCAATGGTGGTTTCCCAGCATATATACATAAAGTGAAATGTGTGTACGGTGACCATGTGTGCAGGAAATGTGCAACTTCTCAAGTGACCATCAGTCCCATCAAAATAAATAGAACTTCTCCGTGGTAACTCATTTACAGCACAAATAGACTTCACTTCTGCAATATAGATTAGAAAGTCCCTTTTCACAAGGCTCAAAGTAGGAAGCACATTTTGGCAGAAATATTCATTCTCTTCATTTGTAAACAATTTGTTTCATGCATACATCTTAAACTTGCTGCCGTTTAAAAAGGTGTGATAGCTTTGACACAAAAGTTGCTGATATTAAAATGTCATTTCTTTGATCTGCAAGAGATGTGCTAATTTTTCTTTTCTTCCTCTATTAATTTGCACTTTTTCTTGGAGCAGAAAGGAAACTTGTTGAGAAACATACAAAAAAATTAAGTTACTCTGAAATATCTAGATTAAAGAGACCATTCAAACCTGATGTCAATGTCAGAAACAAGCAAACAGGTTTTTCTTCTAAATTATTTTGTCAACAGCATGGTGGTATCCTTGCTAACCTTATTTGGCACCAGTGAATAATTAGATACACAGGGGTGTGACTCCAATTGAAGGTGTTGGCACTGTAGCACTCTGTGAAAATGTTAACTATGAGGTTAACTCCAATTTTCTCTTCTTTAATTAAATGCACATGGTACTAATGAGGTAACCTACTGTTCCTTGATAGCACTAATTAGCTAAGAGGAGAGTACACTCTCACACTGCAATTTAAACCTAAAAATAAGGTTGAGATATGCTAATTGCAGGCAATTTAAAACAGTACAAGTTGTGGAACTAGTCATAATAAGGGAAACTGACTGCATTATAGCTATGCAGCTGTAACTTTGCTTAACATCAAAACAATCCACATAATTTTAGGATTTTCACAAGGTATCTAGGAGACTCTTCAAAATTATATTGTTTTGTACAAATAGGATAAGAGGTAAGGAATACCTATCATATATTTTACGTAGTAATGTCTCATCAATTGATCTTTACTGTAGATTAAAGCTGTACAATTTCATAAACATTAAAAGATTTACACCATACCTCTTAGTGACTTTCACTGGAATAGTGCATTGTCAATTATTCTCAATTTAAGCCACAAACAGTCACTATCCTAAAAATGAGCATTCACCACAAGTAGTGAATATTGCATATGGGGTGGGGACATTATAAAATATGGACATAAAAATAAGACATACAAATGAGAAATACATAAATCATAGTACATTTCTAGAAGAAAACATAAGTTTAGAAAAGGAATTTGTCATCCAATAGTCACCTTTTCAGTTCCTGACATAACTAGTTTTCCTACTGTAACCCCAGAGAAATTGCTTAGGCAATAATGTAATAAACTGGGCAATTTGGCCACTGAATTGTAGGGCAGAGTAGCACATCATATCGGTTAGCGATAACATCAACAATTTTCAGTCTTTTGCTTTAAACTCTCCATATTTGAGTTCAGAGAATGCAGACACGAGTCTTTTGAGACACAGCTATTTTTTGTAAGGTAATGTATGATGTGACAGTGGCATATGCTCTGGATAGGATTGCTTTTCCTGTTCATTTGCTTCTGGATGTAGAGATGCAAATACATTTATCAGAAATAAAGCACTGTGAAAAGGCAGCTGCACCGTTTCTCTTTGTAAGGTGACGTGGAAATCCAAGCTATTTTACCTTATGCATAGTCTTACAGTTTAGTCACCGATAAAGTTCTACCTCTTGTGTTCAAAATGGGCAACTGGGTTGTTACCCATGACTTGCCCTGTTTTGAGTTGTTTCTGGAAACATTCCATAAAGGGTAACATTATACTATAATCAAAGGGAGGCTGCAAGCTATATCAAAGATCTTTCTGGAGAATCCCTTTAGGACTGCTCCTTTTGTCTTTCCACCAAATGAAATCTTCCAAAGCATCCAACAAAAATCTGAAACAATTGCCTCAGCAGCTAATAAGCAAATAAGATCATATCAACAGCAGCCTTCAACTTTTTACAAATGCCTCATCCCATTTATGAACCCCAATGGGCCATTGAAAGGTATGTACTTTCATCTACAACCACAGGCTACATCAATGGAAAACAGATCAGGACCAGAAATTCAGGAAATTATTTGCAGCTCCACTCTTCCAAAAAGAATCTTCCTCCCTGTTCAAACTCATGTCACCAGAATCAATTCAATTTATGATAACTCACAGGTAGAAATCCAGATGGCTGTTGTCTTGGTTGTCTCTGGTGCCACTTCACAATGGGTCGTCCCAGAGGTGTGTACCTTAACTGGATGGATCAAACATTGTCAACTAGAGGAAGTGCTCTGTGCTAGAACAAAAAGGATCAGTCAGGAACAGCCTGGATTACCTGAAGACCAAAGGCTTGTCTGCTGACAAAAGGACCTCAGTTGTATCATATCAAGAAACAGTGTTACAGCAAGAGCCCAGATAGGTGCCCTATAAACATCTTCCCAAGAAGCCCTAGAGTCTGACCATAATGCTTAGGAGCCAGAAACCCCTCTAGAAAATGCATTCTTCAGTGAAGGCCTGGCATCAGCTCCCAGCATGATAGGGCAAACGCTGGGTCTCGTGAGCCCCAGAGGTCCCAACATTGCTGATTCCAGCTTACTTTTTAGGTGTCACTGGTGCTGCTCACTGTGGCACTGCTGCTGCACCGATAAGCTTGCAGAAGAGGCTACCAGGCCAGCACTGCACAGGGCACCCTCAACCCTGGACCTGCCCCTGCCCCAGTGAAAGCCTCCCCGATGCCTTACAAACATGCAATACATAGCCCTCAAACAATTTAGAGATAGCCTAGCCAAAGCTCTTTCCCTGTTTTTTTTCCCCTGCCATAATTTATTTAAAAAATAATAATTTATTTTAAAAAGGGCCAAATCCACTACAAAGGACACACTGTTCTTAGTAATGAAAACGTTCACAGCCCCAATAACATCAAGGGAATGCCAGACCCTCTCTTGATGATAACTTGATTTAGGACAAAAACAAAGCAAAATCAATTCTTGAGCTCTGTGAAAAACAGAATTAACCTTGGGTTTGCAACCCACATCTCAGTGGAATACAATTTTGTCTTTATGGAACACATACAGATTAGATTAAATAGACAGTGCCCCAACTTAGAAACTCTTCTGGCCTATTTTATAGTCCCTGAAAGGAACCGTAAGCTACAGAAAGGGAATCAGTGTGTGGTATCTATAAGAATGTTGGACTAGACTGGTGAAGACTCAGGTTCAAATTCCCCTTCAACCATGAAACGTGATGACTAACCTATGTCTCAGCATAACCTCCCTCACAGGTTTGTTGTGCAAATAAAATAGCGTGGGAAAGCACCATTTATGCTGCCTTGAATTCCTTGAAGGAAGAATAAAAGGTATCAATATATTAATTATGATGGCAAAAGAAAACTGATTCAAAAGGTGGCTTGGTGAAAGTGTTCAGTATCAGATTTACACAGAAATCCTATCAAGGCTGGATTATCCAGTAGGTGAAATAGGTACAGTACCTAGGGCCTACAAAACTCCCAAGGGCCTATGAAAAAGTTTAAGACCTACAAAACAATTCAATTCAATTCAAGCAAATTATTCTTTGATTTTGCAGTTTACTCATACAGATATAATATGTTTTGAATAAATGTAAATTAAACATTAACTTTGCATCTCTTTTTGTTAGTAAAATCATTTTTTCATGATTTCAGATTTCATTTTTTGCAAAAGCCCATTTTCAGTTGAGAGAAGTACAAGTGAAGATAGTAATTTCTGTCCCATGGTTGACCTAAGACAGTCTTTATGCATTTCAACTTTGAAAAAGAGCACTCCCCTTCACAATTTGTTCCAAAAATGGCAAGATACATTCCAAAAGCAATGTTGACATTGTGAAAACTTGTCACCAACGTGTCTGTTATTTATGCAATTATAATTTCTGTCACAGATTTCCTGTCTGCATACATATGTGAGAACATCAGAAATTCATCTCTGAGAGGATGTTCAAGATCTGGTGAATAGGTGACTATTAATGCCCTTTCTCTAGAGGCTACTTCATCCCTTGACACAGACTTATCCATAAGAAAATGAAATCTTTCATGGAGTGTGGCGTATGCTGCTTGCCATCTGCCTGTATCAATGATACTTTTATCCATTATACGGTAGAAGGAATATGTGCAGAATTTGTCACAGACACTCAAACCTGAGTATTATCCATACCAACTTTGTTAAAAAACCCCCAACAACACAGGTTTTCAGGCATTTGCATTGTGCAGACTCCTTGCAGCTCGATAGTGGCAGTTCTTTCGCAGCAGCATTCTCGTTAGGTAATGGCTAGGCAAGGATTTCAGCATATAGCCTTGCAAAATTTTGTTAAGTGTGGGTGTAGCTATATATCCTGTCCTAACTGGTTAACGTTCCAAACCTTTTGAAAACTGTTAGGGAAAAAAGGAAAACTATATGGAAATTTTTGCTCCCTCGTGGAGACAAGGGATAGGACCTCTCTGGACTAACATAGGAATGTTTTTGATTTATGCAGTCTGCAGAAACAGTGGCAAATTAACCCATGATTTCTGAGTCATGTGCTATGTGCACATTGCCGCTGTTTTGAAAACATAACCTCTGATCTGCCTGATGCTTTGTGACATGTGAACCTAGACACGATGGGTTATTCGTGAGTTCAACAACCCAAAGTTAACCTACAATTAGTTTAACCCACAAACAACCCATAGTGTCTGGGTTGACACATCAGGAAACAAACCTATGATCAGGTCAAGACTGTTGTTGAAGACAACAACACTAGCAACATTTGAAAGAATGGTTTACTGGCGCCACTTGCAAATATATGCATATTTGGTCAGCTTTTATTGCAGTTTATGTATAATCTATTTTTTTATTTCTTTCCTTGAAAGTTGTAATAATTGAAATTGAGATCCTTAAGTATGTAGCTACATCAGTGATTTTTTCTAGTGTTATTTTGTTTGTTTTGTTGAAACTCACAATAAAAATTGATTAAAAATAATTGGGCCAGTCAGAAGTTGTATATTCAAAACAGCAGTGGCACACGGCCTGGCAAATTGTGGGTGAATTAACCACTGTTATGTCAGCCACTGTTAATTTGCCACTATTAATGTGCGACAGGGCCATTTGGTCTGCTATGTAAGTATGTTTAAATGAAAAGAGATGAATGTGGGGGAGTATCTGGGGACCCTTGGCTATTGTTCTGGGGTTTCCTGTAGATATTTTGGAGGCTAGATTCTTCCAAGGGCTGTGCACACCACCCTTGTGTATAGATCTCGGACCATGGGACCTATACAATGTAAATATTTATCTGTATATCTATTTGGGGGCCTATGATTGTGAGAGTGCCTAGGTCCTACAAACACTTGAATCCACTTTACTCAGAAGTAAGTCTGAAGTGAAGCTGTGTTTAGTGAAGCTTACTCTAAGGTAAGTGGCACAGCACTGCCACTTTAAATTAAAAGTTGTGAATCTGTCAATCACCAGCAGGGACAAAACTGGTCCTGATGAAACAACAGTTATGAAGATGTATGAAAATCACTCTCTCTTTCTCTTTCACACACAAATGGACACAGTTTAAGGATGCCACCCGTTTTTTCAGCATATTAGGCTTGAGGCCCTTATATAGTCCTTTCTGAAGAATTTCCAGAATATTTAAAACCTTTTGCCTTCGTTGGTGAGACCCTATGATCTTCACATAAAGAAACACAGGTAACTGAATTCCAATGATGGAACACACTGCAGGCATCATGGATACTACTTAATGAGAATAACCTATCAGCTCAGAAGCCTTATGATCACCTTGCATGTTGTCAACTTCAAGATGATTTGGATGGTGTACTGGACATCGTTTTTTTTCCACCATCTGCTCCAACCAGATCTAGGAGGAGAGGAGTCCCCACAGATATTGCCACAAGAAGCCCCACTTGAATATCAAGCACCTGCATATTTAATTTAATATTCTGCATATTTCAAAACAATGCCTCTACTCACAGAAGTGGGTAGTTGTCCACACAGTTTGACAGTCACTTGGCTGAAAGGAGCCCGGGGTGTCATTGCCAAAACTGGGTCCTTGTACAGTGGAGGGAAGAGAAAGACAAACTCCTCTAATGTGGTAGGTGAGAAGAAGAGACGAGGCTGGCACCATCAACAGAACACTCACTACTTGTTGACAGTACTGACTCTAGAAAAAGGGATGAAGCCTTCAGGAAACATAAAGAAAAACAGCAGCATGGCTACCTCAGCCACTGTTAGGGTCAGATCCTGGTGCAATGGCAGAAGAAGTGAGTAAATTCCCTGAGGACTAACGGGGCAACAATTGGAGCTCGGCTTCTGTCTAGGATTTTGCACCAAGCCAAATGATTAAGGAACTGCCACACTTCCCAAACAAACTTTAAGAAGCCTGGAGGCTGGAAGAGAAAATGTCTGCTTTGGCTCGTTTACTTTAAAGCCACATAAAGAGCAAATAGAAAGCTTGCTGCCTTTTGCTGAGACAGAAAAATGTATTTAGGCTGGAGGAAAGGGCTGATCCTAATGGAGTTTGCGGAGAGATATTTGAAAAAGCCTACCTCTTATAACCCCTTCATGGATCACTGCCTTGTTGTGGCGAAGGGGCTTGGGCAACTCAGTGAAGCCATAAGCTATGCTGTGCAGGGCCACCCAAGACGGACAGGTCATGGCGGAGAGTTCTGACAAAATGTGGTCCACTGGAGAAGGAAATGGCAACCCACTCCAGTATTCTTGCCAAGAAAACCCCATGGAACGTATCACAAGGCTAAAAGAGATGATGCTGGAAGATGAGCCCCTCAGGTCGGAAGGTGTCCAATATACTACTGGGGAAGAGCAGAGGGAATTTCCAAGTACTGCCAGAAACAGTGAAGTGGCTGGGCCAAAGCCGAAAGGACACTCAGCTGTGGATGTGTCTGGTGGTGAAAAGAAAATCTGATGCTGTAAAGAACAATATTGTTTAGGAACCTGGAATGTAAGGTCAATGAATCAAGGTAAGCTGGAGGTGGTCAAACATGAGAAGGCAAGATTGAACATTGACATCTTGGGAATCAGCGAACTAAAATGGACAGGCATGGGCGAATTTAATTTAGGTGACTGTTATATCTACTACTGTGGGCAAGAATCCCTTAGAAGAAATGGAGTAGCACTCATAGTCAATAAAAGGGTGGGAAAAGCAGTACTGAGGTACAATCTCAAAAACGATAGAATGATCTCAGTACGAATCCAAGGCAAACCATTCAACATCACAGTAATTCAAGTCTACGCCCCAACCACTGAGGCCGAAGAAGCTGAGGTTGATCGGTTCTCTGAAGACCTACAATACCTTCTAGAACTAACACCAAAAAAAAGATGTCCTTTTCATCTTAGGGGATTGGAATGCTAAAGTAGGAAGTCAAGAAATCACTGAGATAACAGACAACCATGGCCTTGGTGTACAAAATGAAGCAGGACAAAGGCTAATAGAGTTTTGCCAAGAGAACACGCTGCTCACAGCAAAATAGGGATGTACAAAAGTGACTTACCTTTCGCGGATTATGTTGATGGGGGGGGGAGGCGTTCCGTCCCTCCCCCTGGAATCCTGGCCGGGGGGAGGCATTCCATACCTCCCCCCCGGAATCCTCGAACGGCCGGCTGTGCTCCGCGGCAGCTCTGCAGAGCAGCCGGCCCGGCCCGGCCAGGCCAGAGCAGTCTGCAGCCGGATTTCCAGCCACGGAGGGCTCTCGGTAAAAAAACAAAACAAAAACGCGTACGCAAATGGTGGCGGCTATGGCCGCCGTCATTTGCGTTCCTTCTTTTTACCGTCTTAATCTACATAAATATTTACGTAGACTATGACGGTGAAAATCAAGGGGAACTCAAATAACGTAGCTGGCGCCATTTGCGTCCCCTTTTGATTCCCCGTTTTAGCCTACGTAAAGATTTACGTAGGCCAAAATGGTGAATGAAAAAGGGCCGCAAATAGTGCCCGCTACGCTATTTACGTTCCCCTTGATTTTCTCATTCATAGTCTACATAAATATTTACGTAGATTAAGATGACCAAAAAGAAGGAACGCAAATGGCGGCAGCCATAGCCGCCGCCATCTGCGTACGCGTTTGTTTTTTTTTAAACCCACCCCCAACCATGATAGGCTATGTAAAGATTTACGTAGCCTATCACGTCTTTCTTTTTTTTTTTAAACCTAGCCATGATAGGCTACGTAAATCTTTACGTAGCCTAACACGTCTTTTTTTTTTTTCCCCCACAAGCCTGGAAATGGTGGTGGCAGCAGCCGGTTGAAAGACAGGCTGCCGCCGGAGCCTCCGCTGCCCGGAAGATCTGCCCCAGGTAAGTCTCGTCCCTGGGGGGATCCGCGGGGGGGCGGGCCGTTCCACCACAGATTTCAGGGGGGCGAATGCACTGGCTTTCGGCCTCACCGAGATCCGTGGCAGAATTCTCTGACATCCCTCCAGCAAACACTCTTTTCCAACAGCACAACAGGCGACTCTACACATGGACATCACCAGATGGTCAATATCGAAATCAGATTGATTATGTACTTTGCAGCCAAAGATGGAGAAGCTCTATATAGTCAGTAAAAACAAGACCTGGAGCTGACTGTGGCTCAGATCATGAGCTTCTTATTGCAAATTTCGGCTTAAATTGAAGAACGTAGGGAAAACCACTAAACCATTCAGGTATGACCTCAATCATATCCCTTATGAATATACAGTGGAGGTGAGGAATAGATTTCAGGGATTAGACCTGATAGACAGAGTGCCTGAGGATCTATGGACGGAGGTCCATAACATTGTTCAGGAGGCAGCAACTCAATCCATCCCAATGAAAAAGAAATGCAAGAAAGCCAAGTGGCTGTCTGATGAGGCTTTACAAGTAGCTGAGGAAAGAAGGGAAGCGAAAAGCAAGGGAGAAAGGGGAAGATATACCCAACTGAATGCAGAGTTCCAGAGAATAGCAAAGAGAGACTAGAAGGCCTTCTCAAATCAACAATGCAAAGAAATCGAGGAAAACAACAGAATGGGAAAGACTAGAGATCTCTTCAAGAAAATCGGAGATCTCAAGGGAACGTTTTGTGCAAAGATGGGCATGATAAAGGACAAAAAAGGCAGGGACCTAACAGAAGCAGATGAGATTAAGAAGAGGTGGAAAGAATACACAGAAGAACTATACAGGAAAGATCTTAATATCCCTGATAGCCATGATAGTGCGGTCACTGAACTTGAGCCGGACATCCTCGAGAGTGAAGTCAAATGGGCCTTAGGAAGCATTACTAACAACAAAGCTAGCGGAGATGACAGTATTCCAGCTGAACTACTTAAAATCCTAAAAGATGATGCTGTTAAAGTGCTGTACTCAATATTCCAACAAACCTGGAACACTCAACAGTGGCCACAAGACTGGAAAAGGTCAGTTTACATTCCAATTCCAAAGAAGGGCAACGCCAAAGAGTGTTTAAACTACCATACAATTGTACTCATTTCACATGCCAGCAAGGTTATGCTCAAAATCCTACAAGCTAGGCTTCAGCAGTATCTGAAACGAGAACCACCGGAAGTACAAACTGGGTTTCGAAGAGGCAGAGGAACTAGAGATCAAATTGCCAACGTTCGCTGGATCATGGAGAAAGCAAGAGAATTCCAGAAAAATGTCTATTTCTGCTTCATTGACTACACTAAAGCCTTTGATTGTGTGGATCACAACAAACTCTGGCAAATTCTTAAAGAGATGGGAGTACCAGACCACCTTACCTGTCTCCTGAGAAACCTGTACAAGGGTCAAGAAGCAACAGTAAAAACCAGACATGGAACAACCAATTGGTTCAAAATTGGGAAAGGAGTACGACAAGGCTGCATATTGTTGCCCTACATATTTAACTGATATGCAGAGTACATCATGAGAAACACCGGGTTGGATGAATCACAGGTCGGAATTAAGATTGCTGGGAGAATTATCAACAACCTCAGATAGGCAGACGATACCACCCTAATGGCAGAAAGCGAAGAAGATCTCAAGAGCCTCTTGTTGAGGGTGAAAGTGGAGAGTGCAAAAGCTGGTTTGAAACTCAACATTAAAAAAAACGAAGATCATGGCATCTGGCCCCATCACTTCCTGGCATATAGAAGGGGAAGAAATGGAAGCAGTGATAGATTTTATTTTCTTGGGCTCCAAAATCACTGCAGACGGTGACTGTAGCCATGAAATTAAAAGATGCTTGCTCCTTGGGAGGAAAGCTATGGCCAACCTAGACAGCATTGTAAGAAGCAGAGACATCACCTTGCCGACAAAGGTCCGTCTAATCAAAGCTATGGTTTTCCCAGTAGTAATGCATGGCTGTGAGAGCTGGACTATTAAGGAAGGCTGAGCACCGAAGACTTGATGCTTTCTAACTGTGGTGCTGGAGAAGACTCTTACGAGTCCCCTGGACTGCAAGGAGGTCAAAT
Organism: Heloderma suspectum; assembly: GCF_057233095.1. NCBI lineage: Eukaryota > Metazoa > Chordata > Lepidosauria > Squamata > Helodermatidae > Heloderma > Heloderma suspectum. The sequence continues at coordinate 82,748,355 of NC_139464.1, read as the reverse complement.
CAGTCCATCCTAAAGGAAATCAACCCTGACTGCTCATTGGAAGGACAGATACTGAAGCTGAAGCTCAAATATTTTGGCCACCTAATGCGAAGAGGAAAGTCACTGGAAAAGACCCTGATGCTGGGAAAGATTGAAGGCAAAAGGAGAAGGGGATGGCAGAGGATGAGATGGCTAGATAGCATCACTGATGCAAGGAATATGAACTTGAGCACACTCTGGGAGAGAGCGGAGGACAGGAAGGCCTGGTGTGCTATGGTTCATGGGGTCACGAGTCGGACATGACTTAATGACTGAACAACAACAAGAACCACCTCCTATAATCATGGTAAATTATTACCAGTAGTAGAATATCACCAGAGACAATTGGGAAAATAAGTCCTCACTGCTGTTCTTAGGAGGTGGTTCTCAAACAGAAGGGCTCCCTCCCACCAGGGTCTGCAAGGTGCCTGGAGGTCTGCGTGATCCAGAGGGAGAGAGTGCCTTCCTCTCCCACCAGCCAAGACCTGGGTAGCCTGAATAACCTCTGGTTACTGGGGCGTTGAGCCAGTAAGAATGCAGTCACCCACACAAATTCAAGTGTGATGTAGGAAGAAAGGAGTTAGAAAGACCCGCTGCTTTGTTCTTATACATGGCTTTAGAAGGGAATTCACAAACACTGTTTAATTGCTCCTCTAATGCCTATGTGGGATACCATAATCCATAGATTCTTAGACATTTATGCTATGCACACATCTGCATGTAAGAATTATTACCTGTGAAACATGTGCTAGGTTGGAGATGGGCCTAAAAAGTAGTATAAACTTGGGAGGGCTGTGTTCACAAAAGTTGAAAAACACTGGTTTAAGGTGGCTACAAAGCCTAACTATAAACAGAGATATTTTTTAGAGGTAAGCAGAATCTACCAGAGAGTACTCTGCTCATATCCCATAATACAGGAATATCAAATAACTTGTGGCAAAATTATTTGTCAGAGGTAACCATCACAAACTTCAAAGTGTCCTCTGGCTTGAACATGGACAGAGGGAACTGATGGCCACAGAACACGAACGAATAAACCAGACATTCAGTCTTTTTTTCTCAATTGATAAAATCGACAAAGTGTGACAACAACTAGCACATTGTGGAAGATTAGACCGCTTGAATTATAAATAGAATAACTCTGTTATTTGTAATGGATTCATACCCTCTTAACTTTTATCTCATCTACTTTCTCACCAGGCTCTTCCTTGCTTACTATAACAATTGCTACAGCAAGAACAAAGCTGCAGGATTTGGCTACTGGTTTGATTTAGTCAGAGGACTACATTCAGTGCACTCTGGTAGAGCAGTTATGTCGAACACAGCCCCATACTAGAGATTTTGTGATGAAGAGGAGAATCAATGCAGAACAGTCAGAACCTAAACACAGATAGCCCAATATTAACTGAATTAAATATTAATACAAGTTATTTTTTTCCAAATAAGTGGCCATTACTTGTCAAGGAAGGGGGCTGAAATGTCCCTAAGGGTGGGGGACAAGCCCCTGTGGCTATGGTTTTGGTCAAAAGATGTTCCCTCTGTCGTTTGCACATCATACCACAGAAAAAGGTAGGCCACTAATTGGTTGTGATGGGTTTAAATTACTAATCATGGGTATTTCTGTACTGATCTCACGGTTCAATACTTTAAAATTTGCATATGATGTTTACCTTTTCTATTAATTAATAAAACATTCAATTAGATTCACAAGGCACATAGCTTTATTTTAGTAAAATAATTTCAATGTAGCTCAGCTAGTCATCTAATAAATGCTCATTACATTCTGCAAACATTTTAAAAAACATGGTTTTAAAATCAAGAGAGACCAAAAAAAATGGACTTTGCTTTTTATGACAAAAGTGTTTCTCAGTTGTGAAACCCTTCGAGGAACATTGCAAGTCTTACTGAAACTCTTATGCCATCCCTATAAATCCCTTGGATGCTTTGTTTGAAGAGAAACCTCTAAACTGACTGCAAATTATGATTAGGCAACATGATGGTAGCACCTTTAGCAATGTTGCAAATATGTTTAAACACTTCAGATTTCTAAACAAATTCTGTTTTCCAGAATATAGACTGTACCACGCTTCTTGTACTAAACAGAGATGCACATGTCAACACAGCATATGACACAAGTGACAAAATACAAAATACAAAGCTATCAAAGCCATCAATAGGATGTGTTACAGAGAAATAATAATTACAGAGAGAAATCTTGACTATACTGAAGACAGTAGGCACCTTACCACTGATCTCAGTGGAAGAAAGATATCACCCATAGGACTTGAGTGAAGTTGGCATTCGTCCATATTGCATGGCTGTGAAAATTATTGATTGCTACTGCATGCAGACTTACATGCTGACAGCCAAACCACATTTAGTATATTTCACTGACAGAAGGTGCTGGCAGATAAACACTAAGATGAAGCCAATTTTTAAAAAATTGAATTGAAAGGAAACAGATTGTGGAAAAATGCTACATTTGGAATAATCTGTATCATTGCAAATAACGAATGAGCAAATTGCTTTATCTGATGGATGTTTGCACAGCATACCACAAATGCCAGCTTCCTAATTATGGTAAACGATAGTGGACCTATTTATACAGAAAGTATTTCTAAATGACTGAAGATATTTATCTTAAGAGAAAACGGATTCATTGTTTGCTCACTGTTTTGTTCTATGAAGCAAACTTTTTACAATAACGCACGTCTGGGATGCTTTAGCAGCCATTTATTTTATGGTAAAGGTGGTTTTTGATATGTTTCACTGGACTTGTGAATCCTCCAGGACACATCCAGAATGCCAGTCACTATGTCCTTTTTGAAGATGTTATTATGTAGTGTGTCAGTCCTGATCTGGGCATGTGTTGGAATACTTACAATATACAGGAATTTGTGAAGTCTATTGGAAGAATCCAGTTGATAATTTTATTTTCTTTGCCCTCTCACCCCTGGAAACAGATTTCTGTAGAAACTCCATTACTCAAATTGAAGTTCTAGATCCCTATGGAGTTTAATCCTTCACTGTTTTTTCCCCTCAATTGTTAACTTTCTTTAAGTCAAGGTCCCAGGTACTTATATGCCTGTGTTTCTACTCATGGGTGCAATGCACCAAGGATTTTTTAGTTTAAGAGCTTATAGATTCTTATGACAATTTTCAATATTATTTCTGGAAGGATTCTACAAGATTACAGGACTTCATTTGGTACAAAAGGGTTAAAATATTGCAGGAATTTAGAATATCCCCTGCCAGGGAATGAAAAATTAGTATTCCTAAATAAATGCTTAGCAGATTCAACAAAAACAATAAGGACTTCAGTAGGTCGACCTGGAATAATTTGATGGAAATGCATATTTTAGCTGTGAATACTGCTTTTAGCAAATAATGTAGCAACTTCACTAAAATCACAGGAAAAGTCAACTAGTAAACTTTGCTTCTTCAGGTTTGGCTATATTAATTTCTCTGTTTCTTCTTGTTGTCAAAACAGTAAGCAATACTGACGACACTACTATATCCTATTTCTGACCCCTCTACCCAGTGTGTGGATAACGATGCAGGTGGCATGAGTGAGTTTGTGTGCTTTACTCAAGCAGTTGGTAGAGACCTTGTGGGGGCGATCTTCATGACAACAGAATGAGAAGCGTGTTGGAATATTACCTGGATTTTCACGGAATCGGCTTTGGTCCATCAGGGACATATAAAGCAAGATAAGCAGAGTGTAGCATACCTTTAAAATCTGGTTTTCAGCGCTTGAAAGGAACATACTTCTGGGTGAGGTGGGGCAAGTAGAAGTGAACATCGTCAAAACTGGCAGGGGCTGCTCAGTCAATGAGAGAGGCTTGTTTCCCACCCCTGTCCAGGCTTCCCGCTGCTACTACATTAGGAATGGAGAGCAACTAATTTTCCCTGTGTGCAGATCTCCCTGAAGAAACCCAAATCCCCAGTTCTCCAGTGCAGCATCTGAAAGCTCCTGAGAGCTCCCCCCGACCCCAATTTCACTGCATCCGAGCAATCTGCTGTGGAGTTATTGCTCCCACCCCATTTTCCCCCATGTGTGCACTTCTGCCTATTGCTTTCTCCCTTTCTCCTTCTCCCTGCTCACAATGTGAAACTCCCCAGAAAGATTGTTACTGTGATAAAGCAGAGAAGGGACTTTACATAACAACAGAGAAGCTACATATCAAAGTAGCACATAATCGCAATAGCAATTTAAGACAACAGAGGAGAAGTGGAAAAAGCTGAAAAAGTGCTTTAGGGTGAATGACTAAAGTTAGCCTTTAACCCTTTCACTGCAAGGGGGCAAGATTTACTTCTTACTTCTGTGTTAACATGCACAGAAGAGGGATATGTTAAAGATTAAAAGCTGGCTAGCTAAGGTGAATGAGTGTCCCCACTACTGCGATAATGTGAGGGGCTGCTGCTGACCTCCTGGGGATCTTCTCAATGGGGAAAATTACTTCCATCAGGGAAACAAGAGGGAATGGGGTGTCCCACCCCCTTGATCACTGCACTGCCAGGCCACAGAGGGCCGCCCAGGATTTAATGTGGTTGTGTGTAGGGGTGGACGAAAGTCCCTTACCTGTCCTCAAAGGTTGTTTGCGGTGGGGGAGAGGCGCTTCGCTGCTCCCCCCGCGAAGTTCAGGCCGGGGGAAGGAGGCTTCCCGCCTCGCCCCGGCCGAAATTCAGGCCGGGGGGGAGGCTTCCCGCCTCGCCCTGGCCGAAATTCAGGCCGGGGGGGAGGCTTACCGCCTCGCCCGGCCGCGAACTCGAAAGTTAAAAAAAAAAACAAAAAACGCCCCCTGATAGGCTACGTGACGATTAACGTAGCCTATCACGGCTAGATTTGCAAAGTCAGCCGTGATAGGCTACGTCAATCGTCACATAGCCTATCAGGGGGCGTTGTTTTTTCTTTCTTTCATTGGAATGGCGGCAGCGGCAGCCGGTCAAAAGACCGGCTGCAACTCCCGCCCTGCACGAACACCCGACGAACCGCCGGCCGGACCCGCCGCTGGGAGGGACATTCGGCGAAGGTAAGTCCCGTCCCGGGGGGGGTGCGGGGGGCAGGGGGGTGCGGAGGATTTCTCCCCGAAACTTGTTCGGGGGGCCGAACACGTTGGCGCTCAGCCCCCCGAAGTTTCGGGGAGAAATTCTCCGCCATCCCTAGTTGTGTGTGGGGGGGACATGTCACACTGTGGTAAAACCACCAAGAAGCTGCTTTCAGAAAAAAAGTCAGAGTAAAAGGAGTTTCAGAAAATGTGGCTTTTCAAGAGGGAAGCAACTGGTTGTCAGCAGATTGGTGATGATATCATCTGTCGCAAAGAAACTCAAACTGCTCTAACTTCACACTAAATTGCTCATGAAGACAGCCTCTGGTTAGTCGAAAAACAATAGCTCTCCATTCCTTACACCTACACACAGACCTAGTTCTCACACAATGCTAACTCGTGGTTATTTAACCCATGGGCTGTTGAATTCTAGGTTGTTGTGATGTGCGAACCCCAACTATGTTAACAAACCATGGTTTGTTAATTACGAACTCAGAAAGAGAACCCATGGTTTGTTGTGAACTCTGGGTTGCTTAAACCATGGTTTGTACTTATGTGTGACCCCAGAACCATAGGTTGTTTTGCCAGGCTACAGAAGCAGTGGGCAAAAGCGATACCCCTCCCCCTGTAGTACTCTCAATGCTAGTACTACAGCACTGCAAAGGCATTTGGGATAGAAGGAGGGAGTGGGCGAAGGAGGGAGTGGGCAAAGGAGGAGGGAAACAAACAACTCAGGGATTGAGAAAACAAACCATGGTTTGTTCCATCATCTGTCAAACAAACCCTGGATAGGGCAACAAACCATGTGTTATCCATGGGTTAAATAAACCATAGGTTAGTGTTATGTGCAAAGCGGGACACTCTCTCTTCTCTCTTTCTCTCTCTTTCACACACACACACACACACACACACACACTGATACATGCATGCTGGTCTCAAGCTACCAAAACAATAATGATGGTCACAGCTAGCACATATGTATGAGTCACAAGTCTGCTGTAGGAAAGAAAGGGTTTTAAGACTCTTCCATGTTAGAAAGTTACCTGTCTATGCCCCCCTAACATCTTCCCAGGTCCTATTTTGATGGAGAAGTGTAACGCAGAAAGCTATTGACAATGCTGCCACAACGGCACTCCAGGATTTCTCAGGGCCTTTAGGCGATGGAGGCAGTGTCCTTCTGTCAGTCCACAGATCTAGCTGGGAAATGGACATACTGATGGAAGCAAGTGGAAGTAGTGAGAAGACAAAGGGAAGGAGGGACCGATTTTCTTCCTCTCATACATTGCCCTCCATCCATTGCTAATCATTGCTGTCCACCAATTGCTCTCTTCAGTTTATATACTAAACACTGAGGAATACTCTTCTAAAACAATATTACTGCTAGCTTAGTTGCACAGGGTTATGACATCCTGTGAATCCCTGATAAGCACACAGAGAGCCTGTTCAGATGTCATACTAAGCCATGATGGTTAGGAGTTTTGAGCTAACCACAGTGGCTTAGTGTGACATCTGAATGGGGGTCAGACCCAACCATAGTGGTTTATTAACCATGTACAAACCATGCTCACTAACAACCTGTTGCAAGATGGTTAGCGGTGCTAACCATGGCTTAGCATAATGTCTGAACGGGCCCCGTGGTTAACAGTGCTTCCACAGAGCTCCATGGCAAAAGTGGCCGAAAAAGGCCATTACAGGAGTGGGGCTGCTGATGCTGTTAGCAGCCATTTTCTTCTTTCTTTCTGATTCTGTTAGAGAAATAAGCAAATTAAATGAAAATGGCGGAAAATTGTACAAAAATCGGCATATTTCTAAAATGCGCATTTGCACAAAATCACCCTACATCGCTAAAACGTGCATTATCCCCATATATTGCTAATATCAATATAGCAATTTTGTGCACATGAGAGATGCATGTTTTAGCAATATACAGGGATAATGTGCGTTTTAGTGATATAAGGCGATTTTGCACAAATGCACATTTTAGCGACATGGCAGTTTTTTGTCAGTGGTGTTTCTGAGTGCAGGGAGTGGGATAGCATTTCAGATTCTGAAGGAGAACCGCCAGACATGGGGGAGGTGTTTTCCCAGGCTAGTTCAGACATGACTGGGCCGGCTTCTCAGGTTACAAACGTCCAGCTGGCTGAGGATGATGGTCCCTCTTCACACACCCCTGTGACAGACAGCAAACAGAAGGAGGCGGGGTTTGGGGAGTCTAATCTAATAGACACCAGGCATAGGCGCAGAGCAAAGGGAGAGAAGGCAGGGGCAGAACTTAGACAGTCTACCCAAATTGGCCTTGCGCTCAGAGGCCTCACGAGAGAGAGGGACCTCCCCCCACTTAAGTTAGGCTAGTGAGACCGCCTTCCTCTTTAAACAGCAGGCAACTCTCGTAACTTCCTTTTGAATTCCCCTGAAGGCATTCCTTTGTAGACTGAGTTACTGAGAATTTGCATCTGTATGATCCTGTGAAGTAATGGATTAAAAGCTGTAGACTGAAGCCTCTCATCTGTGTTTGTTTTCGGTGTTGAAATAAAGTGGGGGCTAAAGGAATCCTGACAGCTTGCCCACCGTCTCCTCTTTTTCTCTCTCTCCTCCCTTCATCAGTCTCTTCCAGTGCCTGAGCTCTCAGGTGGCACCATGGAACAGGCTTTGAACACACTGATGCAGGAGAACCAGGCTCTTAGCAATCAGGTCAATCAATTGATGGGTGCTGTTCAAGCCTTACAAGTGGGCTGCTCAACCCCCTCTACCCCTGATCTCTCCCCGCTGAAAATGTCTGGTAGCACTGGTGGAGAAATTTGCTGGACACAAAGGACCATTTCAAATTTTCCGCACCCAATCGGAACTGTATATGCACCTCTGGCCGGCGGATTTCCAGACAGACCAGATTCGTGTGGGGTTTATCATTAACCTGCTTTCTGGAGTGGCAGCTAAATGGGTCTCAGCACTTCTCCTTCCTAATGACCCCCTGCTGGTGGACTACCAGGGCTTCATGAATGCTATTGGGGGGGGGGTTGGTGACCCCCTTCGTGCAGAGATGGTGACTTGGGATATTCGCTGCCTCAAGCAAGGCAAGGACTCTGTTTCTGGTTATGTGACCAGCTTTTGCTTGCTGATGCAGGATTTACAGTGGAATGGTAAGGCTCTGGTGGCCCAATTTTTGGACGGCTTCAATGACAATATCTTAGATGAGCTAGCGCGGGCGCCATGCCCACCGATGCTGGCGGAGCTCATCCAGTCATGTCTGCACATCAACAGTCGGCTGGAAGGGCACCACCAAGCCAAGAAGAGCTCTGTTAGCCAGGATTTCCCTCCTTCCATTCCCTCGTGGCTGCTGCCCCTCCCCCCACAGCCCTGCCGCAGGGGTGGAGGAGAGCCCTATGCAACTGGGAGCAACCCGATCCACGCTGTCGCCAGAAGAACTGGACCGGCGGCGAACTGAACATTGGTGTTTCAGGTGTGGAAAGAAGGGTCACTTTGCCAGATTCTGCCGGTTCTGACAGCCCCGCCTCCCTCTCCACCTCCTGCCCCCCAAGCCTGACTAGGCCACCCCCCAAATCCGTTGGGAGTCTCCAGTGAGGAGGGACCATCCGCAACTGGGGTATGCTTCCCACACATCTCTCCCTCATCCCATCTGCTGCTTCCTGTGCACCTCCATTCTTCTGGGAGGGGGGGATATGTCATGGTGCTAGTGGACTCTGGGGCTACTACCAGTTTTATCGACAAAACGTTTGCTCGGCAACACAACATTTATGCTCTGCTCCTGCCCGCCCCATTGAAAGTGGAGACTATCGACGGGCATCCTCTCTCTTATGGAGCAGTCACTCGGATTACAACTCCAGTCACCCTTTGTTCCCAGGGGCATGTCGAGCAAATTCAATTTCACCTGGCCAAGGTGCCCCAATGCCCAATTGTGCTGGGCATATCCTGGCTCTCTAAACACAATTCTCAGATTTCTTGGAAGCTTCATCAAGTGCAGTTTTGATCCTCCTATTGTCAACAGCATTGTTTCCCGGCTCAAGCATTAACCCTTTCCTCTCCCTCCTCGTCTTCCCCAAGGTATTTTTCTGCTCCGGTGAACCTACCAGAAAAATATGCGACCTTCCGGGATGTTTTCGACAAGAAGGAAGCCGACCAACTGTCCTCCCATCGCCCCTATGACTGCACCATTGACCTGATCCCAGGAGCTACCATCTTGGCCAGCCAACTTACTCTATGTCAGAGGTGGAACTCTGAGCTATCAGGAGTTTTTGGACACCAACTTGCAGCGTGGTTTCATTCGCCCCTCCACCTCCCCTGCCAGCGCTCCAACTATGTTCATGAAGAAGAAATCGGGGAGCTCTGCCCCATCCATGACTACAGAAACCTCAATGCCATTACTATCCCTGACAAATACCCCCTCCCCTTATCCCTGAGATGCTGGAGCACCTGGGGCAAACCAAGATTTTCACTAAACTGGACCTTCGTGGTGCCTACAATCTGATTCACATCTGGGAGGGGGATGAGTGGAAGACCAGTTTCTCGTGCTGTTACGGATCGTATGAATACTTAGTCATGCCGTTCGACCTAGCATCAGCTCCCTCTATGTTTTCTTGTTTTATGAATGACATCTTCCAGGATTATTTGGACACTTTTCTTATCATTTATCTTGATGATTTACTTAGAGTTTCTTTGGACCCTCACTCACATCAACATCATGTGAAAGCTGTCCTACAGTGCCTCCGGGAGCACCACCTCTTTGTGAAGCTGGAGACATGTGCTTTTGATTTGACATCCTTCGACTACCTGGGTTATATTATTTCAGCCGAAGGCATCAAACTGGATCCTGCAAAGGTCCAAGCGGTCCTCTCCTGTCAGGCTCCATCCACTAAAATGGACTTACAATGTTTCCTGGGCTTTGCCAATTTTTACAGAAAATTCCTGCCCAGCTATACAAAGCTGACAACTCCTCCCACAGACCTCCTTTCACTGGTCTGCCTCTGCCCAACAGTCTTCTGAATTGCTCAAAAGGCTAGATAGCTCTGAGCCAATCCTTTTACATCCCGACCCATGGAAGCCTTTTATAGTGCAAACAGATGCCTCTGATTTTGCAGTGGGGTCTGTATTCTTCCAGCCAGGAACAGCAGTGGGTGAGCTGCATCCTTGTGCTTACCACTCCAGGAAATTAAGTGTGTCCGAGAGGAATTATACCATCTGAGAGAAGGAACTGTTAGCCATAAAATCCGCCTTAGAGATGTAGCGGCATCTTTTGGAGGGGGCACAGCACCCAGCTGATGTGAGAACTGACCATTGTAACCTGGAACATCTCCCGACAGCCCGGGCCTTAAATCAGCATCAAATTAGGTGGTCTTGGGGATGGCGGAGAATTCCGCCACGGATTTCAGTAACGCTGAATGCACTGGCATTCGGCCCCCCGAAATCTGTGGCGGAACGGCCTGCCCCCCCTGCGGATTCCCCCCGGGACGAGGCTTACCTGGGGCAGATGTTCCGGACAGCGGCGGCTCCGGCTGGTCTTTCAACCGGCTGCCGCAGCTGCCATTGTCGTCCTGGTCTTTGCCGTGATAGGCTATGTAAGTATTTACGTAGCCTATCATGGTAAGCCAATCAAAACCCCCCACAAAAAACCAGCATACGCAAACAGTGGCGGCTACGGCATCCACCATTTGCGTTCCCTATTTTTTTGCCGATTTATCTTAAGTAAATATTTACATAAGATAAAACAGCAAAAAAAAGGGGAACGCAAATAGTGTAGTGGGCGCTATTTGTGTTCCTTTATTTTTCGCCGTTCTAGCCTACGTAAATATTTACGTAAGATAAATTGGCGAAAAATAGGGAATGCAAATGGTGGCTGCCGTAGCTGCCGGCATTTGTGTATGCCATTCCCCCCCCCTTCCAGAAGGAAGTTGCCCAGCGGCCGGATTTCCAGCTGCGGGCGGCCCCAGCTGGCAGCTCTGCAGAATTTCTGCAGAGCGGAGCCAGCCGGAGAAGGATTTCGGGGGAGGTGCGGAGTGCCTCCCCCCCACTGCGTATCGCCTTGTCGAAAAGGTAAGTGACTTTCGTACATCCCTAGGTGGTCTGTATTTTTTTCACGAGTTAACCTCAAGGTCCACCATGTGAGAGCCACCAACAACCAACAGGCAGACACACTCTCCTGAAAGCCGGAATTGCAGCCGGGGGGGGGGTGAGGAGAGCCCCTCCCCCACTCTGATCCTCCCCCCAAAGTCTGGCTGCTGCTGTTGAACCTCACTCTCGGATAGAGCTCCTTCGCACCGATCAAGCTTGGGATCCATTTGTGCGTGATAAGGTGGTGGAATTGGGACAGGCAGCTGGCACCCCCAAGTCTGCCCCCTTCTCATTGCAAGGGCTGCTTTACCACTCACGCAGGGTGTATGTGGCCTTCCAAATGCCTCTGAGAAAAAGTCCTCCATCAGTGCCATGACTCCTCTACCACTAGGCATTTTGGCTTCTCTAAGACCTTACTTGGAGTTACGCAGGACTTTTGGTGGCCCCAAGTGTGTCAGGATGTCAAAACCTATGTCACCTCCTGTGATACCTGTCAATGACCCCATGGGCACACCCGCTGGCTTACTCCATCCCCTGCCTACACCCTCTGGCTCCTGGAAGCTGCTCTCTCTAGATTTCATCACTGATGTGCCCCGCTCACAAGGTAAGAAAACCATTCTGGTGGTGGAGGACTTATTTTTGAAGATGGCCCACTTTATCCCATGCTCAGGGCTGCCCACGGCCAGGGACATAGCAGAAATCTTTTGGACACGTGTTTTCTGGCTGTATGGCTGGCCTGAGGGGCTTGTTTTGGATTGGGGGTCCCAATTCACGGCTCGTTTCTGGCGGGAGTTGCTTGCGCTGCTAAATGTGACACTCCGGCTTTCCTCCACTCACCACCCCAGACAGATGGGCAGACCGAACGCACCAATGTCACACTGTAGCAGTACTTGCGCTGTTATGGAAACTACCACCAAGACAACTGGGCCTCCCTGCAGCCTCTGGTGGAATTTGCTTATAACAATGCGTGCCATGCCTCCATGTGCCGAACTCCTTTCTTTGCCAATTTTGGGTACCATCCCAAGGCCTTCCCCTCCTTGCTTGGCCCTGCCTCGGTGCCCACTGCCCATGAAATTTTAGAAGAATTGCATTCTGTGCACCACCTCTTATGGGACAATGTTGAGCAAGCTAAGGCAGCATATAAAGAAACTGCAGACCGGTGTCGCCAGCCCGGCCTGCCCTTGCAGGTTGTGGACTGGGTGTGGTTGTCTACCCGATACCTCCCCTCACACCCACCCCCACTAAGAAGCTCACAGCCTGACGGATGGGCCCCTTCCAGATTATGCCCCAGATTAACCCTGTTGCTTTTCGACTGGCTCTCCCCAACTCCCTGAATGTGCATCCTGTTTTCCATCGCTCCTTGCTTTCCCTACTGGTCTTTGGCAACCCCCATCGCTCCAACTGCTCCCCCCCACCTCTGATGTTGGTGCAGGGGGGAGGAGTTTGAAGTTGCTGACATCCTAGACTCATGCCTTTTCCAGGGGCGACTGCAATACTTGGTGGACTGGGAGGGGTATGGGCCAGACAAACATTCCTGGGAACTGGCCAAACATTTGCATACCCCTATACTGCTACGCCGTTTCCACCAGCAATACCCCCACAATCCCGGGGCCCCATGGGGAGAGCAGGAAGGTGGGGCCTCATGGAAGTGGGGATGATGTCAGGGGTGCTTCTGAGTGCAGGGAGTGGGATAGCAGCTCAGTTTCTGAAGGAGACCGCCAAACATGAGGGAGGTGTTTTCCCAGGCTAGTCCAGACATGACTGGGCCAGCTTCTCAGGTTACAAACGTCCAGCTGGCTCAGGATGAGGGTCTCTCTTCACCACCACCCCCGTGAGAGACAGCAAAACGAAGGAGGTGGGGTTTGGGGAGTCTGATCTAATAGATAACAGATGCCAGATGCAGGCACAGAGCAAAGAGAGAGAAAGCAGCGGCAGAACTTAAGACGGTCTACCCAATTGGCCTTGCGTGAAAAGCTGCACTCAGAGGCCTCACGAGAGAGAGGGACCCCCCCCTCCCCAAGTTAGGCTAGTGAGACTGCCTTCCTCTTCAAAAGGTGGGCAACTCTTGTAACTTCCTTTTGAATTCTCCAAAGGCATTCCTTTGTAGACTGAGAGTCACTGAGAATTTGCATCTCTATGACCCTGTGAAGCAATGGATTAAAAGCTGTAGACTGAAGCCTCTCGTCTGTCTTTGTTTTTGGTGTTGAAATAAAGTGGGGGCTACAGGAATCCTGACGTTTTTGCACAATTTTCTGTCATTTTTATTTATGTTTTGTGTATTTCTGTAATGGAATCAGAAAGAAAGAAGAAAATGGCCACCAACAGCCATCAGCAGCTCTGCTTCTGTGATGGCCATGTGAGCCGCTGAGGCTGCTGGGATGCGTTAAGGAGTGGTTGGAGGACTGCAGGAGGGAGAGTGGTTAGAGAGTGGTTAGGCTAACTGTGCTGCAGGCCATGGTTATTTGCACGTGTGGCAGGAGCTCTCCAAGTGGTTAGCACTAACCACCCTGCAGCATGGTTAGCCTAACCACCCTGCTCCAACGTGCATCTGAACAGGGTCAGAATGTCATGTAAACAGACTGCTAATGGTTCTACCTCTCTCCGCACCTGGCAGCATGGTGCCCATGTTTTTCAAAGTTTAGGATTATTGCCTAAGTAGAAGTGACAAAATCATTATTGAGGAGAATATGACTTCTGCTCCAGTTTCACGATGCATCTCAGAGTAAATTGTTTTGGTGTTTGTTCTATGAAGCACTGCTTGAAGTGTTTGGTTTAGGTTGTAAATGCTGCAGGGCTGAGATTTTGTACATTAATTAGCTTCATTCGCATGTTAGTGCTTAGCATAACTATATGTAAACCTTTAAAAAATAAATGTGAACAACTAGACACAAGTCCATCTGATCATGTTTTGATGCACTTCAGATCCTATATAAACACAACACACATATTTACCACATGGTTCCCCGATGAATGCTTAAATATACTCAGGAATAAGGATCTGGGTGAAGAAAACATATTTTATGGCACACAGAGCATGTTCTAAAAATGTCACATTAGCCATCATTTAAAGTTTCCTTTTAAGCTTTAGAGAAAAATACCTTTAAAACTGAAGACATTTTTCCACAATGACTACAGATGTGAAAGAAAGAGTTCAAATGAAAAATAAAGAAGTGTGTCAATAAGTTACATTTTACAAATCTACCATAACTATGGTTATTGAATGTAAAGAAGGGAAAAATAATATTTTCACACAGCATTTACCAAACACATCAGTAGAAAAGTCAATGTCAAAATCAGAAGAGTTTTATGATGTTTAAGGATTTTTTTCATTTGTAAGCTCATTAACCAATAGTGGCTCTCAAGAATAAAACTAATTTACATTTAAAATAAGAGTATAGTCTACTCTTTAAAAGCACAGTGATAAACACACCAATTTGACAATTACATTAATATAGGTATTTGCATAATCTGCCTTCTACACCTGTTCTTAATTTGAAGCAGCTGCAGGACAAATCACATCATAATAATCTGAATGGGTAACTGGTTGTGCCATCCTATAATTTATGCACTCTCGCATTTTCCCTGAGGGTTATTTTTTTAAAGCTGCACATGAATACACAGTGGTGGTTGTTTTTTGTTTGGGTCATGTATATTTGAGCATTGATAACCAAGATGGTAATGGACATTTAAGATGAGTCTTGTTTGTTGCTCAGTTTCCTTTGACAGTGGTCATTTTGTTGACTTGAGAAACATTACACTCAGCACTATTACGGTTTATTAGATAAACATACCTCCCACGAAGTGCATTAATTAAGGTGATGAGAAGCCATAACCTATGTAATAATGGTAGATTGAATAAAATCCACACAAATTTACACACAAAAATTTAGGTAACTTCTTGAAAACTGCATCCTTATAGTGACAGTGTGACATTTTCTGCTTTTGCAGCAACTGCTAGAGACAAAGGACTTTTAAAAATAATTGTTTAAATGTAGTGAGCCTAAAAAACACACACCTTACTTATCCATAAATCCATCTAGCTCAACATATCTAAGCTGCATCTACCGCAAAGATATCTAGTAGGCCACCTCGTCTAGTACTGGAAATGATTTGAAACACAATTCTGTATATAGCAGAAAAACAACTGGACTCACTCAAGTAACTTTTAGTATAAAGTCGTTTGACAGAGAACTTCAAAATGCTCACTTGTACAAGAGAACAAGCACAGAGTTGCATGCTGTAACAGCTCTTTTTAGGTATTGGCAAACCTCTATATTTCTGGTCCATGCCACTTGGGCATATTTTTACCCATAATTTCACTACATTCCCATATTAATCTATTTTTAAAATTCCTTTCAAAATATTTAACTGTGCACTTCCTCTCAAAGTATTATTCAAATACACATTTTGATTCGTTTAAACTACAGAGAACTGCATCGCAATATTCTGAGAAGTACAAAATTCAGTGGATAGCTAAGTTTTGATCCACCAAGTAATAATCTGAGAGGTGCTGAGCAGGTAATTTCATATAGGAATTTGTAAAGATCAAATTCCTTAAGCGTCTCTAGTTCTTTTCTGAAAACCTATGCAAGGTTCTACACAAATATATCAAAGATGTACTGATGAGCCATAGCCTAAACACATTTTTAGGAACAGAGAGAGCACCTTCCTACTCCATTCTTCCTAGCAGTTGTGACTACAGCAGGCCAGAGAGTTCAGCCTCGCTATAGCAAGGAAGGTGGATCATGACACTTGAATAAAAACTGTTGCATGTAATCAGTTGAATTTACTGAAACTTGTTTAGGACTGGAGTCTGTGACCAATTCAGAACGATGTTCAATGTAAAATGGGGGGGGCATAAGGAACAAATTCATACAGATGAGAAGTAACTGTAGTCCAACGCTTCATGGAGCCACTGGGTTTTAAGACACAGGTGTTTAAAAATAATTTACTTTCTAGAGTGTTACTGTATGCCATTATGATAGAAGCAGCCTTGACAGTTAGTGAAAAAATCTTTTCTCAGAGTATGCTGTAGAATATCATTAGCTAAGGAGATTAAGTGTGATTTAATAGCACTTATGTTAATGATCTATAAATGTTCTTAAAAAGCATATAAAGTCACAATAATTTGTTTTAAAAAACTAGTGTAAGAGTACTATGCAAGAAAGTGTGAAATTCGCATAAGATTAACAATACTGTGTTAACTCTAAAACATTCAGTTATAAAAGCTAGTAACCAATTCCATAACGCTAAGACATGAGTTAAAAATTCCAGGCCAAAGCATGTAATAGCCCACAGCTGCATGTAGCCCCCCAGGCTGAGCACCCGTTCATACAACTGGTGCCTCTCTGTGATTACCACTTGATGATAAGGTCCAGAGACAATCCCTTGGAGGCCTGTGAGCATTTAAACTGGGCCTTTTTTGTGTACAGGAACACATATTGGACCCAATTCACCTAAATTGGTCATGATTAAGTCACGTTGAAAAAAATGGGACTTGAGGTAGCTGTGGTTAATCTCTTCCATAGTTTTCACAAACCCAATTGTATGGATGTTTACTCAAAAGTATGTCCCACTGAATTCCAGCATATTCCCAAGAAGATGGGAATAGGATTGATAGATTTAGTCACTAACAACTTTAACTAGACAAGAGCCATTGCATCATCTCATGAGTTCTCAGTTAATGGAGGTCAGGTCACCTCACCTTAGGGGCAGGTGTAGGCTCTGCATCTTCCCCAGCATCCTATATATATAGTTGACAGTTTGTACAAAGCAAAATATTGCATCCAAGAGCTTTTTTCATCTCTCTTTAATCCATGAAAGGGAGGCTAATTTTAAAGTAATTCCCTAATTGAAAGTATCACCATGACTCTTGGCAACAATGCCTCTCAAACATTTTATTATTGCTTTTCTACATTTATTAAGCACCACTGATATGTAAGGTGTTCCATGTTACACTATCTCTACAGAACCATTGTTTTAAACATATTACTCTGTTCAACCATATGAGCCAATACAAGTAAGTTGTGCTGAAAACTTCCTGTCTAGTTTATCATCTTCAGATTAAGCAAACTAGATTGGACAATGGTTCTTCAATGAGAAATTATTCTGTGACAGATACTGAATGTTTTTCTTCAACACTGAGCATCTAGCCCTTCTGTTCTATCAGTGTTAACTAGGCCAATCCAAAGCTCCGGTATGAGCAAGGCTGAGGGATGTACAAGAATTTCATTTCAGTGTGTTGAACATATGAACTTGTGATCACATTTGCAAATTGTGTTCATTCGAAAAATGCATGCTTAAAAAAAATACATATTTTGAAAAAATATCCAGTTTCATGCTTTAGTTAACGGGGAGGGAAAGTACACATTTTGGTGCCTGCTTTAAAAACGTGCACTTACACGTGCACTCAACAAACTCACCATTCAGGAATAGGAACAAGGAGGATCATGCGTCAAGGTGAAACTCAGAGAACCTTGATGAGCTTCAGCCTCACTGATTCTCTCATCCCAAATAAGGGCCTCTTTGTTCGAAATTAAAATGTGAAGAAGCCACGGCTTGTCCGAAAGCATTTTGTGTGTGCACACAGAAGAACCCCTGAATACAAACTGGCATCTGATTCTGCTTGATTCTGTTTGCAACTAAACATTCAATTAAACATAATACACAGAACACTTACACAGAGGTTCTATAAAAGTCAACAGGATATATGTTGACATAAATGACCATAGAACTGGGACAGAGAGTTCTCAATGGAAATGGATTTGATGTGCTCTTTGAGGAAAAAGTATCAGTATCTAAATTATCTTGTCAAACACAACTGAAGTACTATAACCATTGCCTTCCTGGATCATACAAAAGCTCCATCTAGTCCAGTATTCTGTATCTAATAAAGGCCAACTAGAAACGTCCCTGGGAATCCTGCACACAGGCCATGAAAGAGACAGCCATTCCTGTTTTTCCTCTTCAGCAGGTGTCAATCAAAGGTATACTGCTCTCAGCTTGAAAGGTTCCAACTTTTGGCTGTCATGGCTAATAATAATCGATGGACCCATTCACTTTCTCTAATCATTTTTAAACCCATCACCACATATTGTAGCAACTAATTAAATAATTATGCATTTTCCATGAGAGAGAATTTTCCAATAATGATTTAAAAGTAAATTTTAGTTTTCTGTTACAGTATAAACATAAACACATAACCCATGACTTTCCATTTTCACTTCTGCATTGTACTATTATTTTATATAAAGGAACTAGGCAACCTCATTGTAGCAACTCAAGTATGCCCCTCGGCTTTCACCTGAGAATGTGCTGTAACACCAGTGTCAGGGAGATGTCAAGATTGCAACTTTAAGACAATGTGCCACTATCAGAAGTGTCAGTGTTTTTAGAGAGTGTTAAGTTGTATTTCCACCTTGCATTATATCTGATTCCACTTTGATGTGTTCTCAAAGATCTTTGAAGAATTACCAAGTAATATTTCTACATGATCACCTTAACCAATTTTCAGTCTCCATTCCTAGGACTGCAAATTCCAACTTGCAGCAAACACCTCCTATGATACTGATATACATCCCATAAGTTGTTGTTTTTTAAACAGTGACAAAACATTATCCCAGGTGACATAATATTACAATTCTAAAACAGTTTTATGGAAATATTAATAAAATAGAGGCCAAATAAATAAGACAACAGAACCAAGGCAGTCAGTAGTATAAATGTACAGTACATAAAAACAATGTCATATTGATTGAAAGATTTCAACATGGCTATACCTCAGTATATAAAAGAATAAAAACAGTACCCATGTTTGCCATAACATCTAGTTCGACCCTAAATATGTAATGCAGGAGTTTATATGTCTACTTTTCGCAGGTTCTGTATTCAGCAGTGGTTAGTGATAAGGCTTCGTGGAAACTATGAGTCGTAACTAAGGGAAAGCCCCCCCCCCCCAATTCTTACTGGCAAGCATCACAAGGCAGGGGGACAGCAAGATCACCATCAGGTCGGTATATGGCTGCTATTGTTAACAGTACCCCGAACAGACTGCTGACATCATTAGCTAGAGCCCACATAAGATACTGCTAGTTAATTAGTAGCTACATGCCTGCATAGTGCTGTCTTTGCCTCCTCTGCCTCCAACACCACTGTGCTATGCCTGATGTTAAGGGCACAGGCTCCCTTCCCTTCAGTTGTTGCTCATGGCTGCCGCAGTTTACTGCTATCACGTATGACTTTGCTAGAAGCAAAGACATGTACAACTCCTTCCTAATGCGTGCTACTATACATGGAACTGTCTTGTATAAATACTAATCAATTAAATATACACACTTAAACAACAACGACAACAAAAATATAATTCTCTCAAAGAATTCAGAAAGCTATACATTTGGCCAAAACATTATTGAAGAATATATTGTCTACATGGTGTCAGGGTGGACACTGAGCCCATAGAATCCCAGAGTAGTTCTGATTCTGAGGAAGAGCAGTTGCTCCTGGGAGAGGAGCGCGCTCCTCTTTCCCAGGGCCCACAGCTGACGGAGATTCCTCCCACCAGCATTCCTAGATTAGAAAGCAGTCCAGGGAGTGACTGAGCAGAGATAGCAGACTTGGTGGATGCGCGACGCAGACGCAGAGAGCGGCGCCAGATGGAGGGCGTGGAAACGAGGCGCAGTGCCCGGTTGGTGCGCAAACAATGGCTGCGCCCCGAGGATCCAAGGGAAAAGGGGAGGGACTCTCCCTAGCCCATAAGTTCAGGGTCTGCCAGTGATTCTCCTTCAAACGGGGACCAAGCTGTCAAGGGCTCCTTGGAGGCCTCTCTCAGTCTAATCCAGTAGCCAAGTTCAGACACAGACAAAGGGATTCCTTTCAAAGCTTTATTCTTCTTTTACAACTTAACAACTCTACAGGTAGCAACTAGATCTGAGCAGCAGAGTACCTATGCCCTAAGTTGAAACAGTTGGTCCCCGTTTGAAAGGGAATTACTGGCAGACCCCTGAACTTAAGGACTAGGGAGAGTCCCTCACCTTTTCCCTTGGATCCTCTGGGCGCAGCCGTTGTTTGCGCGCCAACCGGGCACTGCGCCTCGTTTCCGCGCCCTTCATCTGGCGCCGCTCTCTGCGTCTGCGTCGCGCATCCACCAAGTCTGCTATCTCTGCTCGGCCACTCCCTGGACTGCTTTCTAATCTAGGAATGCTGGTGGGAGGAATCTCCGTCAGCTGTGGGCTCTGGGAAAGAGGAGCGCGCTCCTCTCCCAGGAGCGACTGCTCTTCCTCAGAATCAGAACTACTCTGGGATTCTATGGGCTCAGTGTCCACCCTGACACATGGCTTAGGACCACAATACCTGACAGCACACCTCTCCCAAAATGAACCTACCTGTACTCTATGTTAAACATCTAAGGTGCTTCCATCAAGAGATGCTCGGGAGGCAGCAACGAGGGAGAGGGCCTTCTCAGTGGTGGTCCCCCCATCCGTGGAACGAGCTCTCCAAGGAGGTCTGCCTGGTGCCAACACTATTATCTTTTTGGTTAAAACCTATCTCTTTTCCCAGGCATTTGGCAGCACATGATGAGTTTTAATCGGTCCTGGATGTGTCTTTAGTTATGACTGACTTGTTCAAAGTTGCTTTTAGTTATATGTTATGTATATTGTCTGTACGCTTTCATAGAAATGGCTTTTAAACTTCTTATATTGTATTTAATGTTTTAACTTTTGTAAACTGCCCAGAGAGCTTCGGCTATGGGGTGATATAGAAAAGATAATAACAACAACAACAACACTTTGTGTTAGCATTTTTTAAAGTACTGCAATAGTATGGCTAAATTCAAAAGTGCCTATAGACTCCTGAATGGCGGAAGTCTAAGAGACAAACTATATGTTACATGCAGACAGGTGTAAACCAGCTACAACAGTTATCCTGGCGAAAAGCAGCTTCAGAATCGGGTGATTTTCAGTGGATAAAGGACGGGGGTGTGTGTGCCGAAACTCCCCTGTCCTTTTTCACTGCAGTCCCAGCCAAGGAGGTTTCATAAGGAAGTTTAACCTCACAATACATATGAAAGTGAAGTTGAAGCAAATAGTACGGCAGGAGGTTTGGTGCTAAATAGATGGCTGTGGCTACTAAACCAATGCAAGGAAAAACTACATTTTAAGTTATAGGATTCCTAGTAATTGACCACCAAGTAAAGGAAAAGAGACACGTGGGCAGCTATCCCATCATGGCTATAGATTATAGCTGGAAGCAAACAGTAGTGATTGCTGAAGCATCTCTAGACTAAGAATACTATTGGTTCTTCGTCCTGAGAGCCTGTCCTTGCAACAGTAATGCAAATTATAACAACTTATCAGGTACAGCAGAAAAATGTTTAGTTTTAGATTTGATGTATGTGGACCATGGGGCCAGTTCATACATCATGGTAGCCCACCCATAACAACCGAGAGGTCATGGCTGGGCTTGTGTAAAGGCATTGTTTATGTGAAATGACACTGTGTGGCTGTTCCAAAAAATGCTGCTATGGAAATTGCAGCAGTTGTGTGTACAGCATCAACATGTAAAAACTGTCACTCTCCTCTTGGAAAGGTTGGCAAAGGGTAGGGTTAAATCAGTTATGGACCGAATGTTTTGGAATACAAATTCTTTCACTGCACTGTTACAACTAAAAATTAAAAACACACACACAGTGAATTAAAAAAACAAAACAAAAAAGCAGATATCTGGACCTTTCTTACATTCTCTTACATATATTTTAAAGGGAGAAGCCGTGATTTGTGCATGTCTGTGCCAGATATATGTTTATATTGTACTTCAGTATCACCATCATGTACAAATGATGCCTAAGAAGGAACACTTTTTCTTTACTAAATCGATTTATTCCCCCTACTCCCAATTCTCCAGTAAATACTATGAAGAATCTGGTTGAACCTCATAGAAAAAAACATACTAGGTAATTCCTAACATCTTATTTAAACTAGTTCGTCCAGAGAAATTGCCAACTCAGTTGTTTTGCCCAGAATGACTGGCCCAAGGGTGAGTTTACATAGTGGCAAGCAGCCTTAGGTTTCCTTTCCTATTCGTTTATATCTTTGCTTGTGCTTCAAATCATAGTTCATGCTATTCTCCAGTGGCTGTGTTCAGATGTAATACTAAATCATGTGAGGAGACTGGAAGCATTTGCCTCCCTTTTCAATTAAACGCTGTTTGTTGGTATATCCAAACTAAGAACGAAGGTTAAATTTCACTATGGTTAATCAGAACAAGCCAGGATTTTTAAGGTATAGTTTAACTTCAAACCAGTTTGAAGTTAGTTTGTTCAGACAAACTGGAGTTAAAACCACCCACAATTTGTACTGGTTCAGCCATAATGACAAACCACGGTTAGTTTAAAACAGGAAGGAAGTGCTTCTGATCTCCTCTTTGTGGCCATGCCAGAGGAGAGGGGAGGGGGAGTACATAAGCCTGTGACTTGTCCAGGCTCATTCTTGTAGCACTAAACTATGTGTGCTGTGGTAAATGTACATCATCATCAAAATTCCGCTTCCTATACATACAGACTACTTGCTTAAATGCTCCTCAAAAATCTCACACACACACACACACACACACATTTCTAGTTTACATTTACATTTAATAGTTTTTTTAATTCCGATCTATTGGTATTTTTAAAGTTATTCCAAAAAATAATTTTGTATCAAATGCTTTTGTAACTGGGATTGAAACGTCTTTGTTCTTAAGGCTTATTTACTAACTTAGCTGTGAATCTTTGTAAGAGGATGGGTTGTGAATTTCAAAGCATCTATATCTATATAATTCCACTTATTTTCTTGTCCCTACTGGCTAATAAAATAAACACCAAGTAATTAAACCTATAGGTACATTTAACTTTCCTAACACCATCTTTTATAAAATGATTACTTCAATTAAGTGTTCATGCTAAACAAACAAAGCTTGCCTTAACCACTCAGTATTCCATACAGCTTGATATTTATACAACACGTTTGGTACACACAGAGCTTAACCCTTTGCTTTCAGGAGTCATGATTTCCTGACACATGACTCCTAATGCAACACGTATAAGTACCAAAAACAGAAACAACACATCTGCTGGTGCTAATAGCCCGCCCAATTAATTACTACTACATTAATTCCTGTAGCTGAAGATTAGTATCAGAAGTGAGATAATGATCCAGACATAAGAATGAAAAGGTAATGAAGCAAAAAACATACCTTAAAAAAAATCATATAAAAACATTTCTGTAATTCATTATACCAACAGTTGCATTACTCAGCTTGCACCAGGATGTAAACTACAACAGAGGGAGCTTAGCTGGATTTCAACATTGTTAAGTGTGTGTTTTAGGTGGTGAGCATATTAGAATCTGGGGTGAGCAATGAGATGGAATAATTATTCAAGATGGAGAAAACCCAAATGGACTGTGAAGATATACACTGATGGTATCTGAACTGTCTGTCACTAACCAGGAAAATCTTGGGGTTATAGTGAATAATTATTTGAGAATATCAACTCAATGGGCCGGTTCGCGCGATCGAACAGCCCACTGTGGCTTATATAAGCCACAGTGGGCTGTGGTGCAGGCGAGCGGCCATTTTCAATATTCAACATCTGGCCAGAGCTGGTCATGTTGTGCGAACCCAGGGAGCATGGGTAAATACCAACAGTTGTTTAACCCTCACCTAACCCATGGTCCCCAGGTTCACATGACATGACAAGCCATGGCTGGGCACTGAATATGCAAGTCCTGCCTGGAACGCATCACAGCCCACCGTGGCTTAAGCTTTTCATCATGCGAACCACGTCAGTGTGTGGCAGCAGTGTAAAAGGCAGGCTAAGTGAGGAAAAGGATTTAAAATATAATAACCAGTATTGTAATGGCTTTATATAAAGCTATGGTGGGGCATACAGTTCTGGCTGCCCCATCTCAAAAAGGAAATGCTGGAAAAGGTGCAGACACAAATAACTAAAATGATCAAGGACTGAAGCACTTTCCCGCTGAGGTAAGTGTTTGGGGCTTTTTAGTTTATAAAAGAAGACACTAAGGTTTGAGATTAATAGAGATTTATGAAAAAATGCATACATCATGTGGAGACATGGATAGAGAGGTTTTTCTGATAATATCAGAATGCAGTGGCATCCAGTGAAATTGACTGGCAAGAGATCCAGACAAAAGGAAGTACTTATTCTCACAACACGATTAAGTTATGGAATTTGCTGCCACAAGATGTGGCAATACCCACTGGCTTAAATGGCTTTAAAAGCATTAGACACTTCCATGGAGTGGAAACCGATGAACAATTATTAGTTATGATACCTATAGAGAAGATAAATGTTCAGAGACAAGCAGGGCATGAATATTGCCTCCCACCACATACACAGCAACTTCTATTCAGAGACAGTATGTCTCTGAATAGAAGTTGCTGTGTATGTGGTGGGAGGCAATATTCATGCCCTGCTTGTGGACTTCCCGGGGGCACCTGGGTGGATACTGTGTGAAACATGATGCTGGATTACATGAATGTTTGGTCTAGTAGGGGTCTTCTTCTGGGCCAGTATGCTAACTAGGAGGTTTGGGTGGGGGAACACTCCGTAAGGTTTCCATAAACCAGGTAAAAAGCCTACACAGATATTGGAAAACTGTTTTGGGCACAGGGAATCCTTCACCTGTAGTGTTCCCTGGGCGACACCACTTTAGAGATAAATGGACATTCCCTGCTCAGGTGAAACATCTAAGGAATTTTGAGCAAACAGAAAACTGTTTTTTGACACAATGGGAAACATTTCTTAGGGTGATTGTTGCACATTCTTAGGCTCTTCCTTCTTCTGGTGCAGGTATTGTGGGCTATGGAAAGGGGCATGTGTTAGTTAGTAAGTGATTCTAGCTGCCCCACCAGAATGGACTTATTGGAGGTTGGTTGGAGGGTAACATTGGGGCTGATGAGGGCTCCTTTACTGATACAACTGCCTGGAGTGGGGTGTAGACTCCTTCAACACCTCTGGCGTATGGCTTTGATAAGAGATGGAGTGGTGCGCACTGGCCCAGGATCTAAGCCAGGATAGAATTACTATTCAGATATGGGACTTCTATTTGAATGGCTGGGATAATCCATACTGGAAATGGGAGACAGCAGAAACGCCCACATTGATGTAGGGAGTTGCAACTTAATGCAATTTGCCTAATCGAACCCAGGTTAGTCCCACTGTATTCTGGAGCAGGGGGACAAAGCTACTCTTAAACCTACGCTTCTATTAAACTTACACTTCTGATCAGGGCTATTGGTATAGGAACTATGTATAAACAAATTTAAAATATCTAAATATAATGCAGTATTGGTATCCAAGTGTACTATATGGTGCATTTTCCAGCTTTTGATAAGAGTATATTGAGGACGAAACAATAAAAGTGTGTGGGGTTGTTGTTAGGGTCACAGGAAGCTGCCTTGTACCAAATCAGTGATGGACCCATTTAGCCAATATTGTCTACGCTGACTGGAAATGGCTCTCCAGGACTTCAAATGGGCATCTTTCTCAGCCTTACCTAGAGATACCAGGGATTAAAACGGGGACCACCTGCATGCAAAACATGCACTTACCCCGTTGAGCCACAGGTCTTGTCTTTCCTGTTTAGAAGGGTAGCTTATTCTAGGAGCAGGATTTTGAGGGTAAGCTCCACAAAAGCATTTAAAAGATTAGAGCCCAAAAGTGCCAGCAGCAATTTAGCATTAGGTGTACACCCACCACATGCACACTTAATCATTTTTTTTTCCAATTTTTGTACCAGCAGAGAATTTCTGCTTGTTTTGACCTCTGCCAAATTTAAATAGTACTGTCCTGCCTTAAAGCATTCTGACAATTACCAAGGTGATGCATGTGAAAAAAAATGTGTGTGTAAAAAGAAATATGTAGACGCTTAGGGAAAACTGCCTCTACACTGCAGGCAGTTTTTAGCTTGAGTTTCCTTTTCAAGTCACCTTTTTAAATCCAGGAGAGTTTGAAATGCCCTTGTGTTTTTAATGGGAGAAGTTTCTGAGAGATAAACTTTCAGATACAGCAAGCACATCGATGGTGCACACAAAGAGAGGCTGTTCACACAACATGCCAACCCACACTTAGTGGTTGAGTGTGGGTTTGTTGAACCATGAGTTGTTTGTTGAACCATAGGATAGTGAGATGTCTGAATGCAGCCAGAGTGGTTTGTTAACCAGCATGGTTTATTTTCTTGAACAAGCCACCTTGAGAACCCATAGTTTGTTGGTGGGTTGTTTGGAGTGGTTAACAAGTCACACTGCACGGTCAACAAGCCACTCTGGCTGAGTACAGACAATACGATAACCCACCCTACTGAAAATGTGGTGCATTCAGTCAATATACTAACCCGTAGTTCCACAAATAACCCACAGTTCAAAACAACCCACGCTCAACCACTGAGTGTAGATTAGCATGTTGTGTGAACCACCGCAGATTCAGGTTCGCATTCAGATTCAGGGTTTTCAAAGTACAAGCCTTGCTTTATCAAACAAATTTTAGTTAAGATCTAAACATTTAGTAAAGCTTTAACACTCAGCAGCTCCTCCATCTATCACTATTAGTACACTATCAACACAGCAATGCTATGTCCTAATGGAAACCATTAAGTCCTCCAAATCATTTATCTGTAGCCCAAGAAAAGATGGATATTTTTAAAATTCAAATTTTGATAATTTAGCTACTTTTGATGTGCCGTAGATGTTACCACAGTTAAGCATGCAATCCTATGGGGATGGCCATAAACCTGTGAACTTGGAGGATTATGGCCATCCGGTGTAGAGTGGGGAGAATAGTGGAGGCGATCTTCACCTCTGTGCTCCCTCTAGCTCTGCATTTAGTTTTTTCCCATTTAGCTGAGGCATCAGGGATGAGGAAGGAAGGAGGCTGGGGAAGGCTGGGGATAGTTCATACCCTCGCTTCCCCAGTCTCCTCTCCTCTCCTCCCCTCCCCACCCACCAGCACCCCCCCCTTTCTGTTCTTTCGCCTTTGCAACTTGGGAGAGGCCGCCAGTGAGGTTCTCTCTATGCTGGCTGTGAGGGAGAGGGGACGGGGGTGGGGAGCTCGTACTCCTGGGTCTGAGTGCTGCCTCCATCCTAAGATCCAGGAATTCCAAGTATCCTATGGCCCCCCAGACTCTGTCTAGCGGGCATAGGATTGCTCTCTAAATGAATTTTCATGAGCACTACACACTTGCTGCTTTGGAAGAAGGAGGCACATGCTTTTCAAATCACAGAAAAAGGTATTCGCATTGTTACACTACTCCTATACCTGCCATGGTGTAACTGAACATTTTTCTTGCAGTCTTTTTCAGGTGGTGAATTTGCCAATATAACTAAAACTAAAAACCAAAAACTGCATCAAATAGAACTACTAATGAAATAAATACCACTTTTATATAAAGCAGCCCCCCTTTTAAATGAAAGCATAGTACACACAGGAGATGTGGTGGCAAACATTACCTAATGCTCCCCACATTTGCTTGCTGATGTGTGAGCCAGGTATAAAGTTTTATTAGATTTTTTATTAGACTTATAATGCAGTTCCAACCTGTCTCCATTTGCCAGATTAGTCAATTGTGCCAAAATAGAGGAAATTACAAACATACTAATATGAAACCTTTTAAGATTGTGATGGGCTACATTGTCCTCTTAGTTCACTGTGGTATAGGCGGTCTTACCCTAAACCTGAATGTGCCATTGAGTCCAGTGAAGGTTACTCTCATATTAAAATGCCTAACTGCAATTTGTGCATATGTACTCAGGATTAACTCAGATCGTGTTCAATGGGACTTGTTCTCTGAAAGAATGTTTAAGATTCCAGTGTAAGATTACACCAATCCTGGTATATCTGACCTTTAAAGGTTAATTTGTATATACAATCATATCAATATTTGCTTCAGTGAAACTTTGGCACAATTTAACAGTAAATCTGAGATTAAAAAATTAGAAGACACTATTTTGTGACCTGTGGATTTGGTCAAATACCCATTATAGAACCCTAGATATTCATTTCCACTAGACAACGAACAATGCAAGGCTCTGTATTAACAGCCAAGGTCAGAAATGCATAAACTCTTAGAACTTGTTATCAAAACCTCTGCATAAACTTTGTTATTTAAAAACATTTTGTGCTCAGATCAGAATCCATATTACTTTGGATACACATACATCAAATAAAGGGAGAATTTCATTTTAGTTAGTCAAAAAGAGCACACAAAGAACTATAGAACATATGTAAGTACAAAAACATAGGAATCCCAGCTAACATTACAAGTATTTTGACTGAAATAGTTCCCATTTCTACAATAGCATCACCGATGCAATGAATATGGACTTGAGCACACTCCAGGAGAGAGCGAAGGACAGGAAGGCCTGGCGTGCTACGGTCCATGGGGTCATGAAGAGTCGGACACAACTTAACAACCACAACAACAAATTGTGATTAAAATTTCCCTATCGCTGAAAGGAACAGATCAGGCCCTGAAAGTACAATTACCAGTTGCATTTCCTCAGGATTAGAACTGAGTAAACTATCTCTACTTTCTTGAAAGTATCCTATCATGAATTTGAATGACTATTTTAAAACCCTAAGGAGATACCCTCATAAGATAATGAATTATCTGACAATGCATTCCTTCATATTTTTTTTCTCATTCCTATTTCTCAATTAACAAGACAACTACAACTCTACTTGTTTCACAATGGCCATTCCCTCTTCACTAACAGGCAGTGTTTGGACATTATGATAAAACTATGGTTTATCATGATGGGAATGAGATGCAAAGAGCCTCAGGCTCATGGACTTCCCTTCCTCAGTCCTCCTGCTGTGCAGCCATGAGGAGACTGGAAGCTTCTGCATCCATTTTTTTAAAAAATTAACCACAGTTTAGCACTACATCTAAACCCTAAACTTAACTATCATTTCATAACCCATGGTTTGAAGTTGGCTTGTTTCAAACAAGCTATAGTTTGAAACCACAGTTTGTGTCAGGGTTCCCTTTTGTCCCTGCATAACTTCAAATAGCCAAATCAAAACACAGACAAGGGGATTATATCCATGGCTCTTTAATCCTTTTACTTCAATGGGTCATACAAATGCAAATTGTCAGTAACTCACAGTCTACAAAGGCAATGCCTTCAGAGAGTTCAAAGGGAAGCTACAAAGGTTGAAAGTTGCCCACCGTTTGAGAAAAGGCGGGCACGCTTTCCTAACTTAAGGGGTGGGGGGGGATCTCCCTGTATCTTGTGAGGTCTCTATGCATAGCTGTTCCTGCCGGGCCAATCAGGCAGATTGCCTAAGCTCCACCCCTGCCATCTCTCTCGGCTCTGCGTCTGGTGTCTAAGAATTCAGGCTCTCCAAACCCCACCTCTCCCTGTTTGCTATCTCTCACAGGGGTGTGTGAAGAGAGGCCCTCTCCGTCCAGCTGGACTATTGAAACCTGAGGAGGCTGTCTCTCCCTGTCTGGAAGAGTCTGGGAAAGTTCCTCCCCCAAGTTTTGCAGTTCCTCTTCGGAATCTGAGCTACCCACTACCTATGCTCAGAGGCACCCCTGACAGTTTGTCAGTTTCAGATGAAATGACAAGCTGCAGTTAATCAAAACTTAAAGTGAACACTTCCAAAACCATCCTCTTGGCTGTGCCAGAGGAAGAAAGGGGAAGCAGACTGTGCCAGGCCAAAGCTTGCTGTTGTTTGTTCCAGCCATGGTAAGCCATGGTTTATTGTGATTTCTGCACAGAGCCTTTGCTTTTTCTCATCCACTTGAGTCCTTTTTACACTGTCTGTTATCTTGGGATAACAACTTCCAAATTCACTTTAACCTCTTATTTCTTCAAGGGTAAATGAGAGGTTGAAGTAAAGACCATTTCAGATGCTACATTTTACTGAGTATTGCAGATGCAACACTGGCAAAATCAGGGGCTCTTTACTCACATCTTTCATCCTGAAACAACAGCAAGGCTATCATCTCCGGTGGATAGAGTTCAGAGGTCCATAGAGCAACACAGTGATCTGTGAATGACCCAAGATAATCAGCAATGGAGCTTCCACATATGTTTGGATCCACTGGAGTAAGGTGGTACTTCGCATAAGTTTGACTTCTTATGCCTCAGACCTGAGTCCCTGTCCCTAGTGCAGAACCTTAATATACCACCCTGAGATTGAGCCAAAACTACTCAATGTTTTCAACAGTGGTAAAAATTCTTTCAATTTTCAATTCTCAGCATTCCTTGAGAAAACATTCACTTATTAATTTAGATTGTTTTCACTCACTCTCAGTGGCATTATTGTATAATCAAATATGGCTATGCAGCATTTTAACACAATCCCATTCATTACATGATTGGGTAAAATCACCCATGTGACTAATCCAGAAAAGAGACAAATGTGCAACCATGGGGATAAATGGCACTGAACCAGGGGAAATAATGGTGCCAAAGAAAACGGGAGAAGTTAATATTTGCACAAGTGTTTTTTGGCTTGGGGTTTTTACCAAAATGTCTAGTTTCACCCAGAAACTGAAACTGGAAAATAATTGTTCCATCCTAGTAAATATCCTGTTTTCTCCCTCTCATTTTGGCCTCACATGGTAGTTACCAAAATCACTTCCACATGCAGCATTCCATGTGACAGCTGTATGCATTTGAAAACAACTTTCCACATAATGAAATCTAATTGAATGGAAGTTCCCCATGCCACTACCACTAGCCATCTGAACTGTATGGCAAGGGCATAAAGAGTCTCCATGTGATTAGAGATGACCACACGGTTAGTGGCTTTTAAACATTTCAAATGCCACATGAAGCACAATCACACAGAAGCAGTTTTTGGCAGTCTGTATGTAGAGTCTGTAATATTTCAATCAGCCTTTAGTTTAAGGAAAATAAAATCCAGAACTCACTGAAATGACTGTTTAGAAACTGTAGCATCACATCAAATACCCTCTGTGTACTTACGAAAGCATTAAAGGAAAGCTTGTGTTGTTATTGTGAGGTGAAGAGCAACATTATTTTTATTCCCAGAAATACATACATATATGCACACCTTAAGAACCTTAATCATTTCAATAGTGAAATACCAAATATTTGATTCACATAAAACAAGTCAGTAGTAGCTCTTTTCTGAGCAGTGGCTATCTCCATTCTTTTTACCAAGCCATCTGAAAACAAATGTAAAAAAACCCTACACCACAAACCCAATCTGCTTATTAGATTAACAAGATTTTACATTTATAAACTGTACATATTCTTATATTAAATATTAAGAATAATAGCTTAAGCACATGACAAAAAACATTCTTTTCAGGTCCTTACAGAATATGGGGGAAATACTCAAGACACAACTAATACAAGAAAATACATTGTTCTACTTGCAGGTGGGGCTGCTCCTTGCATATTCAGATAATTGTTCTGAAAGCTTTCCAGCTGTTCAAAATTTGTCACTTGGTTATAATCTATTTAGAGTGATGAATGTGCACAAACTTCTCTAGTTATCTATAGAAAGCAGCTATTGGATTCAAGTTACTTCTGCTTAAATCTGTACAACCATTTAAGTCACCAAAAGGTAATATAAAAGGGCTTCTTTCTCTTGTATAATGTATCTTAATCCATTATAGTAACAGTATGCAAGCCAAAGCATTTTGTGAAAATGTACATATTCAAGAAGGTATCAAGGTACAGTTGTGTACATAGGTGTGCATGAATGCCCTCCCTTAGAAATGAGGTTGCAGATGAAAAGATGCTTTACTAACCTGTAGCGGTCTCTGTTTATCACTGTTCTTAGGAGATTTCAGCCCACTTGTCTGTTGCTGTAAAAGCAGCTGTCTGGCTGCCTGCAGTGCCTGAAAGTAAAGGCAATACAGAAATAAATATTTTTAATATGTAATTGAAAATGTTATTGTTCATAACTTACCTAATGTTAACTTTTAATCAAAATCTGATTTTCCCTATACAATTTGAAAATATAAGATTCCACATTTTCTTTACACACCAAGAAAAATCCACAGCAAGTACTTATGCCAGATATTGTGAAAAAGTATATATGTGCAACAAATCCTCAAGGAAATAGCATTAATTTGTATAAAGTGCTTGAAGAGGAAAAATCATAAACCGCATCAATAGGCTCATCTCCACAAGGAACTAGTCTTTAAGTGTTCAGCTAAAATGCTCACACCCTTGTAAATCATCATTCAATTTGCATTTTCATATCACAATTTTAAGCAAAAGCAGTAGACTTCAAGTGTTACCGGAAGCTGTAATTAAATTTGACGCATCAACATCAGATTATCTTGAAAGTGAATTAATAAGGATATTCATTGAAGATTAAAAACACTTTTTTGTAGTAACAATTTAAGGGAAACCTGTCGTTTGACAAAATAAAGTGGAGTTTTAATGCCAAATAAAATTAAGTGGCTTTCATTTGCATTCTTGGTAAACTCTGAGAACAAAGAAATCACTACTTAGCCAATCAGATTAGCTTCTGTGGGTGATAGCATTGCAATCAAAATACAGTATTTTTAAAATGAATTAAGCAAAATAAAATAGAGCACAAGAACTGTATAGAGAGATGCCAATTACTTAAAAAAGTACTAACTTGAAAATGTGGTCTATACAAGTGGAACAAATAATACGGATCATCAAGAAGGTTTTTTTTAAAGCAACCCTTCAAATTGAACTATAAGCAACTTAAGACTACTTACAGCACAATCCTGTTCCTACTAACCTGGGAGTAAGCCCCACTGAACTCAATGAGACTTACTTCTGAATAGACATGATAAGGATTGCACTCTTAATTCACTTTTCTGTCCTATAACGTATTCAGTAA
The DNA here is from genome assembly GCF_057233095.1 of Heloderma suspectum. Classification (NCBI taxonomy): domain Eukaryota; kingdom Metazoa; phylum Chordata; class Lepidosauria; order Squamata; family Helodermatidae; genus Heloderma; species Heloderma suspectum. The sequence goes on along the minus strand of NC_139464.1, from coordinate 82,715,364 downwards.
GTTACAACTCCGTGATTTGAAAATATTAAACTATGTCTTATATTTTCTGCAAAATAATGGCATACAGAGAGAGCTATCCACAATACAGAGGAATTATTACGGGAACCGTATTCACCCTAAAATCACCACCAAGCTGATAAAGGTGGCGTAGTTTTGATTAGACTCAAATGAGCTGGGTTTTTTTTTAAGGTAGTTTCCAGTATCCATGACAACAGTTGCTTTGACAAGATGTGCATATGGCATTACACTGCCAGCTGGTGTGAACAATGTTTGAACTACCGCATTGAGATGCTGAGCAAACAGAAAAAGTTGCCACGTCTTAACCCTCAGGGAAAGCAGTCATCCCCTGATCAATTATGAAAAAGACAGAGAGAGGGCTGCTACAGTCTGGCTCCATGCAAGTTTTCTGAGAAAGCAGGCAGACACAGCAAACCAAAGTAAACAAACTGCATGCACTATCACCAGCTCCTAAGAACACAGATTTGTCTCGCTGTAAAAGGCACTAGTACAAGTCTGAAGAACATACTTCCAGCATAAGCACAAACATACTGACAACAATCCTTTAAAAAAAGATTCTCAAGTAATTGCAACTCACTATGTGTAACTGTGAACATTATGAAGTCATAACATTCTGAATTATAACTAGTGAAAACTAGTTTTGTTTAAATCCAAATACTATAGATTTTTAGAGAGGATCCCACAGACAAAGCTTGCTAAGGAAAAGCAAACCTCTCATTTGTTTCTGAGCTTAAACAGAGGTCTGCTTGGAATAATTCGCTTGCCTTATTTGTAGCAAAAGTTTATTACGCCAGAATTATTCTGGAATGCAATGGTGTAACTAAAGTTTCCAGATGGCACTGTAACTGTGTTGGTCTGAAAGCAGCATCAAGGGACAGGACAGTGAGCCTCTAGAACAGTATGAGGCCACAGGTACCTTTAAGATAGTTCTCCATTCCATCTCTTTTATCTGGTACAATGGTTCACAGCAATCCCTAGTTTGCAAATCAAGAGCCAGCCTCCAGGATGTGCAGTCTCTCCTCCTTCAGATCTGATTTTAACTCTCCTCTCTTGGCTGAATCATGGTTCAAAGCTACATATTCAGCTATGCTAACTGTGGTTAATGTTAATCAGGTTCCCTCAAAATCATGGTTGGCAAATCTACTTCAAACCACATTTCAAATACTGGTTTATGACAAAATCAGGGTTAATGCTGGCACATATGCAATTCTAAACCATGGTTAATGCTGCTAAGGGAAGGAGGAGGAAGTATTCATCCCCAAAGCTGGCTCCTAATTTGAAAATCATGATCTGTAGGGAGCCGCTGTAACCCATGTACCAAACATCTATTAACATAAATTGGCTTACTGAAAGATAAGCTAGTCTGTAATTTATTTCCAAATTGCAGTGCCATCCCCAAGACTTCCTTGAAAGCATGAAACTTTAGGATACATAATGTGCATCACAGCTTTAGAAGTACTTTTCCAGAGCACCAAGTAACAACAGTATTGTCTTAGGATAAAGCCAGGTACTTTTACATGAGATACATCTGGCAACATAGTTGTTGAGGAAGTAAAATTCCTACCCAGTACAAAAGACTCATAAAAAGTGAAAGTGGAACACAATACCAAATGCCTGCATGAAAAGGAAGGTTAGGAAGCTACACTGACTGGCAATGGCTCTCCAGGATATGACAGAGGTCCTAGCTCTTCAGGGTATTTTTTTATTATTTATTATTAAATTTATTAATCGCCCATCTGGCTGGTCACCCAGCCACTCTGGGCGATGTACAACATAGAATAAAACAGTTTAAAACAATAAAATTCTACAATAAAAACATTTTCTAAAATACCCTTACCCACCCCAAATGCCTGCCTGAACAACCACGTTTTTAATGCACGACGGAAGCTCATTAAAGAGGGGGCATGACGGAGTTCCCTAGGGAGGGAGTTCCACAGAGTGGGGGCCACCACAGAAAAGGCCCTCTCCCTTGTCCCCACCAGTCTAGCTGTCCTGGCTGATGGGACAGAGAGAAGGTCATCTGAGGCTGATCTTGTTAAGCGGCCTGTCTGGTGCTGCTGGAGGCGCTCCTTAAGATAGGCTGGGCCGGAACCATATAGGGTTCTAAAGGTCAAAACCAACACCTTGAATTTGGCCCGGAAAACAACTGGTAACCAGTGCAACTCCTTCAGCACTGGAGTGATATGATCTCGCCGGCGGCTGCCTTTAATCAGGCGAGCCGCCGCGTTCTGTACCAGCTGCAGCTTCCGAACCATCTTCAAGGGTAACCCCACATAGAGCACATTACAGTAGTCTAAACGAGAGGAGACCAGGGCATGTACTACCGATGGGAGCAGATGGTCAGGAAGGAAGGGGCGCAGCCGCCGTATCAGATGGAGTTGATACAGCGCTGTCCGGCTCACAGCTGACACCTGAGCCTCCATGGACAGCTGGGAGTCCAAAATGACCCCCAGGCTGCGGACCTGGTCTTTCAAGGGTAGCCGTACCCCATTCAACACCAGGTCAACATCCCCTAGCCTCCTCTTGTCTCCCACCAAAAGTACCTCGGTCTTGTCAGGGTTCAGCTTCAGCTTATTCCTCCCCATCCAGTCACTCACTGTCTCCAGACATTTGGACAGGGATTCTACGGCCAACCTTGGTGAAGATTTGAATGAGAGGTAGAGCTGCGTGTCATCTGCATATTGATGACACTGCACCCCAAACCTCCTGATGATAGCCCCCAGAGGCTTCACATAGATGTTAAATAGCATTGGGGAGAGGATGGAACCCTGTGGCACCCCACAAGTAAGTGTGGGGTGAAACCTCCTCTCCCAGTGCTACCCTCGGGTACCTGCCGGAGAGGAAGGACCGGAACCACCGCAATACGGTGTCTCCAATGCCCAACCCCTCCAGGCGGTCCAGGAGGATACCGTGGTCAACGGTATCAAAAGGTCGCTGAGCGGTCGAGGAGAACAAGGAAGGAGCATTCACCCCTATCCAGAGCCCTCCTCATATCATCTACCAAGGCGACCAAGGCCGTTTCTGTCCCATGCCCAAGTCTGAAGCCCGACTGAAATGTGTCTAGATAATCAGTTTCTTCCAAGTGTGCCTTCAACTGCACCGCCACCACCCGCTCAATCACCTTGCCCAAAAATGGCAGATTTGAGACTGGGCAAAAGTTGTTCAGAACTTGAGGATCCAAGGAGGGCTTCTTTAAGAGTGGTCTTATCACTGCCTCCCTGAGGGCTGATGGCATCACTCCCTCCTCAAGGGAGGCGTTCACCACCACCCTGATCCCCTCACCCAGTCTCTCTCTGCAGCCCATAATGAGCCAAGATGGGCAAGGATCAAGTAAGCAGGTGGTCGGCCGTACCGATGAAAGCACCTTGTCCACTTCATCAGGAGAAAGAAGCTGGAACCGATCCCACAAAACCGGTTTGCCACAGGCCGCCTCTTGCTCACTAACTGTATCCACAGCGTGCAGAGTAACACACCTAATCTGATCAATTTTATCTGCAAAGTGCCTTGCCAAGGCCTCACAGGAGGCCTTAGAATGCTCCAGTGTATGAGACAGAGGTCCTACCCGGAGATGTCAGAGACCTTTTGCATGCAAAGCATTTGCTTTACTGCTGAATTACAGCCCTTCTCCTGTTTTAGGGAAATACTTTCATATCCTGCTGCAGAAGTTTTAATTAAAATATACCCTCAATTTTATTAAAGGGTGTCTTAGAAATGGTAACACTCTGAATACTTTAGTGAGTTTATTGTGTAGTGGAAATTAAAGTAAGCAGATGGAAGCAGAATATAAAATCCTACCAGAAGATTCAGATTTAACCCATAAGGAAACATCACTGACAATCTTTATTCTTAGGCCATGTATTATAGAAACTTTCCTCAACCTTGTGCTCTCCAGACATATTGGGTTACAACCCCATTTCATGTAGGGTAATGGGAGTTCTAGTCCAATGCATCTGGAGGGTGGCAGGTTGGGAAACTCTGTTACAGGTTCTTCTTTTCCACTGTAGGGTTTGTCATTTCATAACTGGTTCTCAATAAACACACACTTAGTTTGTTGTTGTTTAAACATAGGCACTATTTGAACTTGGAGAATTCAAGATACTCAATTTGCTTACTCATGTTAAATCCACGCTAAACAAATTATTTGAAAGATATATGGAAATTGCCATTGCTTGGCATATGATGGAATTAGTGCATCTTCAAAATTTAAGTTCTGCCAAGCCATATGAAAATTTCTTTGCCCTAAAAAATTACTTGGCAAAAAGTGCTGATGAAACATATTGTGACCTGACTTCAAAATGAGCAGCAGGTTACAGGTTTGTGAGGTGGTCAAAAACAAAGTCTAATAACATTTGTTTTAAATTAAGAAGTATTTTTACTTACTAGGGTAATCTAATTCAGTAAAAGTATATGGAAAGTATAACAGATTAAAACAAAGCCATACAGGATTTGAATTAAAGCAATCATCATCATAATAGGTACAGAATAAGTAATATCACCCAGAATTTTGATCATATGGTTTTATGATCCTGTAAAACACCAACGGGCAAATATTGCCACTGACTTTTAAACTTGTAAGCAAACTACAAATAAATTTACTATATCTGGAAGTTTAAAAGTCATATGAGATAAGGATGATATATTTAACTAAGGCATCTAAAACTTAGGAGCCAGTGAGATTCTCTGAATTTTGAATCTGCGAGATACTGAGAGAGAGAGAGAGAGAGCGAGTGCGCAGAAGCGCGCACGTGCACACACACATACACACACACACACCCCTGTTATGCACATTTAGGTGCTTCATTTTTATTTATTTTAAGAATGCCTAATGATGCAATTTTTCTAGTAATTCATCAGTACTGAAGCTGCTACTTAATGATATATACAAGATCAGGTTCTTTAAAAAAATGTTGTTTTCTTTCTCCTTTTCTGCCTTTTCTAAAAGGAAACAGATGTCACTCATATTGTTCTGTTAAAACAGGAATGTTTAACCTATCAGCCTGTTGCATTTGAGATGTTAAAATGAAAAATGACATCTATGGCCATTAATATCTTCAATGTATAAACAGCACAGCGTGACACATTCTTGAGAGCTGAAGGCTACAAAATCTCTCTGAAACATAAATAACAAAGCACTCAGAATCATATTTGATGTTGATATTCATCTCTGCTGCCTGGGCTTCTTATGAAAATAGATGCAGCCCAAATGGATCTCCTATAATTGGTTTCAGATAGCGGGGTCAGAAGAAATACGATACAAGAAACTATTACATGGAACAGGCGAAACAAGAATGTTTATACAAGCACTACCCTGTTAAACTGACAATGGGCGTACACTTTGCAGATAACCAGAAGGGGAAAAAAAAACTTGTCACAAGAGATTATTTTTATTCTCCATTTTTTTTACGGAATATTTTAACTTTTACTACATAATGATCCTTGAGCAAGAATGGTACAAGACGTCTCTAACCACTTGGAAACAGTGACCAGAACACTATCAAATTCAACATCTATGTGAGTGGAAAATTGCCCAGAAATTCCAATAACAGCCAAATTTAATTTCAAAGGGGAAATTCAGAAAAAAAGAAAGGATTAGTTATATGAATTCATGCAGCTCATGGGTTCATCTAAACGAATATTAGGTACTCTGACCAGCAGGAGCTCTCCAGGGTCTCAGTTAGAGGTGATTCCTGGTCCTGTTTCTGGAATCTAACTGGAGATCCTGGGAACTGAACATAGGAGATGCTGAATGTGGGAGATGCTTGAGACTCAATGTGGCATTGTTAATATGCAAAATATGTGCTCTGCGACTAAGCTATGGCTCCTCCTCACTAAATAGAACCTCAAAACTTTAATAGGATAGTCCCATTCATCAAGAAGCTTGGAGGATATTTAAAATCAGCATAAGAGAGACTCTCATAAAGTGTATATACCACATATTAGAAGAGGCGCAAACATGTCCCAATGAATACTAGCATGGTTAAATAGAAGAAGCACTGGGGCTATAAAAGCCAGAACTCCTTTTAAAAAATGAATACTTCCTTGAATGAAGATAACTCATAATGAAGAGCACAAACTCTAGCAAACAAAATGCAAGGCAACCATAAGGTAAACCAAGACAGTCTTGGAATAGCAAGTGGTTTTGTACAAGAGGGAAATCCAGCAACAAAGCATCACAGTGACAAAATACTGAAGAAAGAGGCAAGGAGCCAGAGAAACCAAGCACCTGGAGAACCTGGACAAGTGGTGGAAAAGGGCAGCCAAAATTATCAAGGGGTCAGAACACCTTCATGAAGTTGAACTAATCAAACATTTTGGGGGTCTTCATTTTAGAGAAAATATGTCTATAGAGGGGGGCATAACAGAGCCCTATAAAATTATGCATGGTATGATCAAAGAGGATGGGGAGAATTTTGACTTCCTCTTTCATTCAGCCACTGAAGTTAACTGACTGTAGATTCAGGACAGACAAAATAATTTTTTGTGCATTATTGACTTATAGAATTTGCTGCCTCTAAGTGTGGTGATGGCTATTGGCTTAGATGGCTTTGAAAAGAGATGCCATCTAAGCAATGGCTATTGCTTAGCCATTGCTGTGCAAAAGTCATTGGCTATTACCTGTGACTGCTAAATGTAACCTCCAGGCTCAGAGGCAGTCTCTCAACACCACCTGCTCAAGGGCAAACAATGGAGAATGTTTGCCTTCAGGCTCTGCTTGTGGGTGTCATAGCTGACCACTGTTGGAAACAGGATGCTAGACTAGGTGGACCTTTGTTCTGATCTAGCAGGGCTCTTATGTTAAGAGATACAGAAACTTACAATAGACATTTATTCAAAACAAAAACACTGGAATCCAGAATCCAGACAGAAGATCTGTAGGACTGTTACAATGGAATACTAAGTATGTTTTTACTCAAAAGTAAGTCCCACTGAGTTCAATGGGACTTACTCCCAGGTAAATGCGTATAGGATTGCAGCCTTAGATAACAATGCTGTAAAAGGACCACTGTATGAAACCCAGGAAACTACAGGGACACAAATGAGTTATTTGTCTCAGTCTTAACTACAAAAGTTGTTGGAAAGGCACCCACACTGAAACAATTTATTTCACGGGCCACAACTTAGGAATTGCATTAAAGATAACATAAAAAGGAAAATCTTTTAGAACTGCTTGACATACTAAGGAGCAACAAGTCACTGGGGTCAGATGACAATTCACCTGAAATTCTTAAAGAACTCAAATATGAAAGGGTTTACCAAAAGATAAACTAAACACATAACGTACCGTTCACATCCTCCTTACATTTGGAAGGTCAGCAACCTTTTTCAAAAGGAACCAGAACATTTTGGATCTGTTAGCCTAACCTCCGTCTCAAGTATATTTGTGGAAAATACTATGGTCCAGAATTATTAAACATGTATAATAGCCCTGCACAACTTATGACTTAACGAAAGTAACTGCTGTCCGCTATCTACGAATTGTATCCTGCAGCCTCTATCCCACGCAATTCTCCCATCCTGTTTCTGCAGTCCCAGGCAAAGAGCAAGAACATGAAACTGATCAAACCCTGGTGGACAGCCTCATCATATCTGGTGAGCTGTGTTCAGTTTGGTGGGCCACAAATTGTCCAAACAAAAACAGGTTGCTATATTAGAATCAACATGGCTTCTGCAAATATAGGTTTTCTCTCATCAGACTTCTAGAACTCTGAGAGCATGTCAACAATAGGTTGACTGAACTGGTACACCTTATATTCCTGAGACTTTCCAAACGTTTTTAACTAAGTCTCTGAGAGCAGCTCATGGGGAGAAAAATGACAACATGGCAGTCATGGGAAAGAAGGACATAACATCTACATAATTATCAATAACTGGCTGGAAAAAAAGAATGCAGAATGAAGAAATAAATAAACATCACAATGATGGAAAATAAAACAATGGGGTAACCAAAGACCTCTGTTGAGATCTCTGTTATTTAACTTAAAAATGCTCTAAAGTCAGGGGAATAGTGAGGCAACTAAGTTTCAGGTGACACCAAAGACCAAACTTAACATTACATTAAAAGCTTTTTAAACTAGCATGTTTAGAGAACTCAATATGTCTCTTTCTTTAGAAAAAGTCACAATGTTGGCTTTTGCCCTTTTACCGTTTTCCTATTAAAAACCAACTTGTGAAGCTGCTACTTGCCCTCAAAGCTGCGTATTTTCAACAAAGAGAACCTTTGGATGCAAATAGCAGCATGGGGGGATTTTCAGCAGGAAAATGGGACTGGAGGAAAGGGTTAACCCCCCTCCCTTTCCATCATCCTGATCAGGAGCCCTTGCAGTTTCTTTTTCTAAGAAAAAGAGGCCAATTTTATGTATGCTAGTTAAAACTCCCTTTTACAACATGTAGTTTGATCCTACATTGTTCAGGCTCGTAAAATCTAAGCAGATTGCAAAGAGTTCCGGAAGAATAAATCTGGCTTGGTTTCTGGGCAATGGAACAGCAGGTGAAATTCAGGCATGGCTCATGCCCTTCTAGGAGGGATCCAGTTCATGGTGGCTTAATAAGCTATTCACAGTAGTTTATTTTTTTAAATAGCCCAGGATGCCCCACCACATGGCCAGGCTAATAAGCTACTGTGAGTTGCTTATTAAACTACTGTGTATAATTTGACTCACCCCCCCTCCCCAACTCCCTGTCCTGCTACAGTCCTCCCATCTGAGCAGTGGCGCTGTTTCATCTCTAAAACGGTGGATGTTTGCAGGACCCGGACAAAACTTTATATACAGCCTCCCCCAGTCAGGAGGCATCCATCATCAAAACCTGGAACAATTATTCACCAAGGAGCAAAAATCTCAAGTGTAGCAAAAAGGGGGATGTGGTTATAAAACGTTGGGGGTTTGCAGGATCAGGGCCAAACTCCACACACAGCCTCTCCTAGTCTGGAGGCACCTGTTGTTGTTCAGTCGTTCAGTCCTGTCCGACTCTTCGTGACCCCATGGACCATAGCATGCCAGGCCTTCCTGTCCTCCGTTCTCTCCCGGAGTGTGCTCAAGTTCATATTCATTGCATCAGGGATGCTATCTAGCCATCTCATCCTCTGCCGTCCCCTTCTTCTTTTGCCTTCAATCTTTCCCAGCATCACGGTCTTTTCCAGACAGTTTTCTCTTCGCATTAGGTGGCCAAAATATTTGAGCTTCAGCTTCAGTATCTGTCCTTCCAATGAGCACTCAGGGTTGATTTCCTTTAGGATGGACTGATTTGACCTCCTTGCAGTCCAGGGGACTCGTAAGAGTCTTCTCCAGCACCACAGTTCGAAAGCATCGATTCTTCGGTGCTCAGGCTTCCTTATAGTCCAGCTCTCACAGTCATATGTTGCTACTGGGAAAACCATATCTTTGATTAGGCGAACCTTCGTTGGCAAGGTGATGTCTTTGCTTCTTACTATGCTGTCTAGGTTTGCCATAGCTTTCCTCCCAAGGAGCAAGCATCTTTTAATTTCATGGCTACAGTCACCGTCTGCGGTGATCTTGGAGCCAAAGAAAATAAAATCTGTCACTGCTTCCATTTCTTCCCCTTCCATATGCCAGGAAGTGATGGGGCCAGATGCCATGATCTTCGTTTTTGTAATGTTGAGTTTCAAACCAGCTTTTGCACTCTCCACTTTCACCCTCAACAAGAGGCTCTTGAGATCCTCTTCGCTTTCTGCCATTAGGGTGGTATCGTCTGCGTATCTGAGGTTGTAAGTCATTCTCCCGGCAATCTTAATTCCGACCTGTGATTCATCCAACCCGGCATTTCTCATGATGTACTCTGCATATACGTTAAATAAGCAGGGTGACAATATGCAGCCTTGTCGTACTCCTTTCCCAATTTTGAACCAATTGGTTGTTCCATGGGCAATTCTTACTTTTGCTTCTTGACCCTCGTACAGGTTTCTCAGGAGACAGGTAAGGTGGTCTGGTACTCCCATCACTTTAAGAATTTGCCACAGTTTGTTGTGATCCACACAATCAAAGGCTTTAGCGTAGTCAATGAAGCAGAAATAGACGTTTTTCTGAAATTCTCTTGCTTTCTCCATGATCCAGCGAATGTTGGTGATTTGATCTCTAGTTCCTCTGCCTCTTCGAAACCCAGCTTTTACTTTCTGTAGTTCTTGGTTCACATACTGCTGAAGCCTAGCTTGTCGGATTTTGAGCATCACCTTGCTGGCATGTGAAATGAGCGCAATTGTATGGTAGTTTGAACACTCTTTGGCATTGCCCTTCTTTGGAATTGGAATGTAAACTGACCTTTTCCAGTCTTGTGGCCATTGTTGAGTGTTCCAAATGTGTTGGCATACTGAGTGCAGCACTTTAACAGCATCATCTTTTAGGATCATAAATAGCTCAGCTAGAATACTGTCATCTCCGCTAGCTTTGTTGTTACTAATGCTTCCTAAGGCCCACTTGACTTCACTCTCGAGGATGTCCGGCTCAAGTTCAGTGACCGCACTATCATGGCTTCAGGGACATTAAGATCTTTCCTGTATAGTTCTTCTGTGTATTCTTTCCACCTCTTCTTAATCTCATCTGCTTCTGTTAGGTCCCTGCCTTCTTTGTCCTTTATCATGCCCGTCTTTGCACAAAACGTTCCCTTGAGATCCCCGATTTTCTTGAAGAGATCTTGCCCATTCTATTGTTTTCTTTGATTTCTTTGCATTGTTGATTTAAGAAGGCCTTCTTGTCTCTCCTTGCTATTCTCTGGAACTCTGCATTCAGTTGGGTATATCTTCCCCTTCCTCCTTTGGTTTTCGCTTCCCTTCTTTCCTCAGCTACTTGTAAAGCCTCATCAGACAGCCACTTGGCTTCCTTGCATTTCTTTTTCTTTGGGATGGATTTCGTTGCTGCCTCCTGAACAATGTTACGGTACGGACCTCCGTCCATAGTTCCTCAGGCACTCTGTCTATTAGGTCTAATCCCTGAAATCTATTCCTCACCTCCACTGTATATTCATAAGGGATATGGTTTAGGTCATACCTGAATGGTTTAGTGGTTTTCCCTACGTTCTTCAATTTAAGCTGAAATATTGCAATAAGAAGCTCATGATCTGAGCCACAGTCAGCTCCAGGTCTTGTTTTTACTGACTGTATAGAGCTTCTCCATCTTTGGCTGCAAAGGACATAATCAATCTGGTTTCGATATTGACCATCTGGTGATGTCCATGCATAGAGTTGCCTCTTGTGCTGTTGGAAAAGAGTGTTTGCTATGATCAGCATGTTCTCTTGGCAAAACTTTTAGCCTTTGTCCTGCTTCATTTTGCACACCAAGGCCATGCTTGCCTGTTATCCCGGTGATTTCTTGACTTCCTACTTTAGCATTCCAATCCCCTATGATGAAGAGGACATCTTTTTTTGGTGTTAGTTCTAGAAGGTGTTGTAGGTCTTCACAGAACCGATCAACCTCAGCTTCTTCGGCCTCAGTGGTTGGGGCATAGACTTGAATTACTGTGATGTTGAATGGTTTGCCTCGGATTCGTACTGAGATCATTCTATCATTTTTGAGATTGTACCCCAGGACTGCTTTTCCCACCCTTTTGTTGACTATGAGTGCTACTCCATTTCTTCTAAGGGATTCTTGCCCACAGTAGTAGATATAATGGTCACCTGAATTAAATTTGCCCATGCTTGTCCATTTTAGTTCGCTGATTCCCAAGATGACGATGTTCAGACTTGCCATCTCATGTTTGACCACCTCCAGCTTACCTTGATTCATTGATCTGACATTCCAGGTTCCTAAACAATATTGTTCTTTACAGCATCGGACTTTCTTTTCACCACCAGACACATCCACAGCTGAGCGTCCTTTCGGCTTTGGCCCAGCCGCTTCACTCTTTCTGGCGCTACTTGGAAATACCCTCTGCTCTTCCCCAGTAGTATTCCGACCTGAGGGGCTCATCTTCCGGTGTCATATCTTTTAGCCTTGTGATACGTTCCATGGGGTTTTCTTGGCAAGAATACTGGAGTGGGTTGCCATTTCCTTCTCCAGTGGACCACATTTTGTCAGAGCTCTCCACCATGAGCTGTCCATCTTGGGTGGCCCTGCACGGCATAGCTTATGGCTTCACTGAGTTACGCAAGCCCCTTCACCACAACAAGGCAGTGATCCATGAAGGGGGGAGGCACCTGACCCACCATCAAAACCCTGTGCAACTGCAGTACTGGGAAGACGTCAAAGCCTCCTTGCTAGCAATAGCTATGGGGAGAATTGTGTTTTAGCACTTTAGCAAATGAGTGTTACATCTCTATGAAGCTTGGTCCTGGACCTGTGAACCTGCAAGGTTGTATAGGCACTTTGGATTTTCACTGCTGTCACTGTCAGGGTGCTGGATTTTGAGAGTGCATCGGGTGCCTCCTGTGTATGGGGAGGCTGGCTATGAGGTTTGGTCCTGATTCTGCGAGCCCCCATGGTGTTATAGGCATTCCCCCTTTTTGCTCACTTGGGATTTTTGCTCCCCTGAGGTAATTGCACAGGGTTTTGAGGGTGCATTGGGTTCCTTCCAATGAGGAGACACTATGTGTGGAGTTTGGTCCCAATCCTGACCCCCCCCCCCCAGGTTTTATAGCCTTCACCTCCTTTTTATAGTACTTGGGATTTTCACTGCTTGGTGAGTGATCGCACCAGGCTTTGATGGTGGATCAAGTGCTGCCTGACTGGCGAAGGCTGTGTATGAAGTTTTGTCTGGATCCTGCAAACCCCTAAGGTTTTCTAGTCACCTTGGATTTTCACTGCTGTCAGGGCGCTGGGTTTTGATGATGCATCAGGTGCCTCTTGACTAGAGGAGGCTGCTTATGAGTTTTGGTGCCAATCCTGCTCATTCCCCACCCCCCATTTACACTGCTGCCTCTGTCGCTTTAACATGCTCCTAAGTGCTAAGCCAGCGAAGAGCAGAGCGGCAGCGGTTTTGACCACTCTTCCTGCACAGCTCTGTAGCTGGCCAAAATAACCCAAGTTGACCACCAGACAAACACGATAACCCACAATGGGTTAAATAACCCACCCTGCAGACTGTGGGTTATCAGAGTGGGTTATTTTTAGGGATGGACGAAAGGGACTTACCTTGTCCCGCAGCTTGCTTCGCGGTGGGGGGGAGGCGCTTCGCTTCTCCCCCCGAAGTTCAGGCGAGGGGGGGAGGCGCCCCGCCCGGCCGAAATTCAGGCCGGGGGGGAGGTGCCCCATCCCTTGCCGCCGAAATTCAGGCCGGGTAGGAGCGCCCCGTCTACCCGGCCGCGAAGAAAAAGTAAAACACACACACACACCCGTGATAGGCTACGTAACGATTAACGTAGCCTATCACGGCTAGATTTCCAAAGTCAGCTGTGATAGGCTACGTAAATCGTCACGTAGCCTATCACGGGTGACTTTGGGGGGGGGAAAAAAGCGCGTACGCAAATGGCGGCTCCCATGGGGACTGCTATTTGCGTTCCTTGTTTTGGTACGTCTAGTCTACGTAAAGATTTACGTAGACTACGGCGAAAATAAGGGCAACGCAAATAGCATGCCCTTATTTTTGCCGTAGTCTACGTAAATCTTTACGTAGACTAGACGTGCCAAAATAAGGAACACAAATGGCGGCGCCCCACGGGCGCCGCCATTTGCGTATGCGATTTCCCCCCCCCCCCGAAGTCTGCCGTGATAGGCTACGTGACGATTTACGTAGCCTATCACGGCTGACTTTGGAAATCTGGCCGTGATAGGCTACGTAAATCGTTACGTAGCCTATCACGGGTGTGTGGTTTTTTTTTTACTTCTTTTTTTTTTGCAATGGCGGCGGCGGCAGCCAGTCAGGAGACTGGCCACCGCCCCCGCCGGGACCCGCCGCCAAGAGGGACATTCGCCGAAGATAAGTCCCATCCTGGGGGGGGGGGCGGGGGGCTGGCAGAGAATTTCACCAACACTTTTGGGGGGCCGAATGCATCGGCACTCGGCCTCCCAAAGATTTGTGGAGAAATTCTCCGCCAATCCTAGTTATTTTGGCCAAATAAGCCAGCACTGGTTAAAAAACTCCCACCAGATGACACAGTAACCCGTGATGGGTTAATTAACCCATCATGGGTTATCGTCGAAACCCTGCCGATATGTGCCCCTTTCCATCACATACCTAACAGTAAATAAGGCCAAGTTAATAGACAGTTTCTTCATTCCAAAGCCAAACTTCTCACGTATGCTGATGGATTCTAAACAGGAGAGAGGTCATGAAAGGAAAGCTCACTGAACTTGGCATACTACTGCAGTGCAGTGAAAGGGAAATTCAATGTTAGGAATATTTGTAAGGGCACTGAAAATAAAACAGCATTTATCGGTGTCATTATATAAATCTGTAGTGTGGTGAGAGTTAGAATGCTGTGTACAATCCTGATTCCTCTCTCTCTCTCTCTCATATACAAATTAAGCGGTTGTAGCATCTTCTGTAAGGCTACAGAAGGTGAGGCTTTTTTGTTTTTAAAAGCAATATTAAAGGGATAAATATTATTATTATTTATTACATTTCCATACTGCCCCATAGCTGAAGCTCTCTGGGCAGTTTACAGAAGTTAAAACATTAAATACATTATAAAAAGTTATAAAATAATGAACAATGAAGAGAAAGTGAATAGGGAGATTTGTTTTTGCAATATTAGATCTTGGGATTATGTAATGAAATTAACTGGCAACAGGCTTAGGAAAAAATAAGAAAGTATTTGTTCACACAGTACAAAATTAACTTGTTGCACAATTCATTGCTTCAAAATGCAATGTGTCTCTCTGGTTTAGAAGGCTTTAAAATGGCAATATACCTCTGAGGACCAGAGCTTCTAAAAGCATCTGCAGGCCATGGCTAGGGACAGTAGTTGAACTAGATAGACCTTTGTTCTGATCCAACAGGGCAATTTTAATATTAATTAGCAGGCCCTATCACATACACATTTTAAAGGCTGTATGTGAGCTTTTGATTCTGGCGAGTCACAAAATTAACATAGTGATTACATACCTAAACATTTCTCCCACACAGGATAATTACTACTATCTTAAAATGTTTTCAGAGAGGTTGCAAGACCTTTCTCTTCTGACAGACATTTGGCTAATCTGGGCCTTTATCTATGGTTATTTTAATTTGTACTGGGTTTATTTGGTGGTATTTATACCATGTCTTTATAACTGTACTTCTTTTTTTACTGTGAACTACTTTGAACTATTTGGAAAACGGATAGATACATGTTTTAAAACAAATGAGCAAGCAAGCAAATTACTAGTCTCCCAGGACATCAATTTTTCTGCCCTATTTTCCTTAAATGACAAAGGGCTCAATCCTATGCATGGCTGGCTGGGGAATGCTGGGAGTTGCATGACTTTTTCTGTCTGAACAAACATAGGATTGTGCCTTAAAAGTCACTCGCAAAGCAACCTTGTCTACAGCCCTTCCTCAGAAGAAGAATCTGGAGAACTGGTAAAAGTGCTGCAAGGGCTTCTCTACACAGAGGCTTTTTATCCCTCAACTTTAGCAGGGCTTCTGCTTCTGGATTTTTTGCAGGATTAAAGTTGGCCCTTTCCATACATGTCCGCTCTCCCCCCCGCCTCACCATGGAGTTCTTTTATCTGCAAGTTCTATATGTTTCATTATACAGCCACTAGACTCGCTGTGGTATAGCTGCTGTTCTAGCATAACTTCCTCTTTTCATGGAGAAATTCAACTTGCAATATTTAAATATCTCATTATCCCCAATCTTTAAAAAAAACTAGGATAAAAGTAAGAAAGCATGGGAGAGGCCCTTGAGCTTGATGACATCATGTGAAGGACCCATGAACGTCCATGCATAACCAATCTCAATCGCAGGATAAAATCCTCATGTAGACAGTCTCCAAATGTAAGCGGATCCAAGTCAGTAGCTTTTCTGACTATGACCATCAAACTATACAGACTTCAGTAGTACTACATCAACAGTAAGTATCCTGATTCAGCTTCTGCCTGACATTCTACAATAATATAAAATAACTACTCTAACTAACAATGTATAAATTATTCACAGACTAATGGTAAAAATAGATAAAATGTCCTAAACAAAATGTCACAATGTAGCATAATTGTCAATTTAAGAATGTGTGGGAAATTTCTCGTGTTCTCTCCTAGCTGAACTGTGGTTGCCTTTTGTGAATTAAAGCACTTTTCAATAAACTGAAATTTAGGGAAAATTTCAGAAATAATTGCAGCAAAGAACACATCTGTTTTACTCCAACCAAAATACATAAAATTATTCACCATGTTTGACATTCTCATGATAGGCCATTCATTCTCCATGAACAGAACTAGGAACAGTCACCACACTGGTGACTTCCTATGGGAAGATGGAGGCTAATATGTGACTGAAAGACTGATTCAAGGCTCATTATGCTTTATACAGTACTTTTATTGTTCAAAGGGCTTTTTAATCTTTAGCTTGTTTGTATTCATAGCAATTATATGAGGTAGATTCTAAATTGATAGCAAGGGCACCAAGGCTGAGAGATAAGGATATGCACAAGGCATGGGTCAGGAACAGTGCACAATATACTGTCGTTACTTCACTTGGCCCATACAGGGAGCATGAATTGTTGAGATAGGTTAACATGGATGAGATTTCCTAGACTGAGAAAGTATGTGCATATGATTATATGCCACACAGAATTCACAGACACCATACAATTAATATGCAATCGGGGACCATTTTAAAAGGTAATGTCTAACTACTTAAATTTTCTATTGAGCTTAGATTGCATTCACCATTAAATTCTAACTAAACAGAAAAGGTAACAGTAATAAACAGATGAATGCATCATGAAGTTTCATAATGCTGTTTAATAAAAGGAAATTAATCACATAATTGTCATAAACCTATTTTCAAACAGCAATCTATCAGAAGGAAATTATGCATCTGTAGTTATTGACCTTTCATTTCAGCATGACTGATACATAATTAGTCTAGTTTTGTGAAAAATAATAGTTAATTACCAGAACATTTTTTATTTTAATTGTTTGGGGAATTTTTTTTACACCTTAATATTTTCTCTCACTCTGTATGTAGGATACTAATGTATACACACAATACAGTAATAATATATTTTACAGAGAAACTTTAATGTTTAAAACTAAATGCACTTTGTTTTTCCTGTTTCTATTCAAGTGGTACATGTTTTTTTGAAAATAGTAGGTCTTTCACAGACCAAGGAGTGTTGGCAAAACACCTCCTCAACTTTTTATGGTGGTTAATTTTGGTACAAGTCATTTTCCAAGCAGAGGGCAGCAAGAATGTACACTGGAATTAGTACAGAACACACAGATAGCTGCACTCAGATGAGTATCCAATTTATTCTCATTCTTGATCCTCCTAAGGAGATCTGAATTCAGATGTCTGCTTCCGTGTGTGGATCCTTCTTAGTTGCATCAAGTCAACCAACTCTATGGAGAGATCTCTAGGTAAAGTACTTAGGGATGTCAGAGGATTCTGTTTGGGGGGTGAAGATTGATGGATTTTTTTTTCCAGTTTGGCCCTGTGAATTCTGTTCCATTTCCCTCTGCTGGCATCAATTCACTCTGTAGTGAGTTGAGCCAATACATGGATTTCCAGGGTTTTTTAATGGCTACAATTTGTGATCCCCCCACGCCAACTCCTGGTTCCACCATTTGCGCAAATTGTAATTTGTGCAATTAAAAATAATTATTTGGATTTTGAAATATGTGCAAATGTTGTCGTAATGTTCTATTTTATTTCTTTTATTGCCACTCTTGGGCAACTGTGCACAATTGCAGGTCTGCCTGCCCACTATGTAGTCCCACAGAGCATATTCCCCTCTTGTTAATATCTTTGTCAGTTTCATCTCCACACATTACTTTGTTTAGCCCAGCAAAGCCATATCCCCTACTCATTAAACAACTTCTCAATTCCCCAGCTCCTTTGCTCGGAAAGTGCTACCACAGCTACTGCAAATCAGAGCCAAGAAAAGAAGGTGGAGACTACATCTATGTTAAAAGCACTTGCCTGAGACTTGGGCAAGTGTGCAACGGAAGTGGGGTACCCCCAAGTGTCAGTTCAATACTTCAAACCCTGGAGAGGTTCCTAAGTGAGCGATCTAGTCCTCTTTTCCTGAGCCCTCAGTGTCAAAGTGTGCACAAATTACCCACTGAGAGGTTGGGAAAGGGGGACCAGATCCACTTAGCAACCTGATTTTTCCCCTAGCTGGGAAGTGCTTGGCTTCAGCAGAGGGGAAGCAGCAATGATTCCCCAGACGCCACAGTGGCAGTTTTTGGGGATGACAGGGGGAGCTATGTGAGCCTTCTATCACCTTCTTCAATCCTGGAATCACTGTGGGACTTTTGAGGCTCAATGGGATAAATGCAGCAAGCAATGTGTAATTAAGATGTGTCTGCTCTGTCTCCTCCTGAAATAGCTGATATTTTTTTAAGCAAAGACAGTTAAACTTCTTTGAGTATTGCATCATTCAATTTTAAAAATCATGTCTATTTGTAATTTGAAGGTTTTTAATATGCAATGTACTTTACAGTCCTTACTTCATTTATCTACAAAACAATCCTTGAAAGTCATTATTACTTCATTATTATTTTATACAACAGCTTTCAAAAATGATGATGAGCAACTATTAAGGGCATGCCAATTCTATCAGGTGGATGTTGGATGGACAACAGTCCAAATTCCTAGATTCCCTGACTCAGTCTCAATTATGTGTTTTCATATTCACCCCTCCCCTCTCTAATAAGGGGTGAACATGAAAACCTATGTTCCATTGTATTGACAATGCTCAGTGGCTATACAAAGTTCATATAAATAAATGTATGATATATACAATTATCTACAATGGCAATTATTGTCACAATAATGATGGATTGTTGACAAATACTTTGTACATCCTCTGAACATGCCTTGTGCCAGTGATGCTGCCAAATTCTAGGATTCCTCAGTTTTTGACAGGGAATTTTGAGGTCAAGTGCTCTGGATGAATGTTTGACTGAAGTAAGAGCCCAGGGAGTCTGCTTGGACCTAAAACTGACACAGATCATTATGCCAAGACCTGGGCAGATGGTACTAGCACACAGGCTTTGAGTAGGCTGCATCCCCCTCTGATACCCTCTTCAGTTCCAGCAGTGGCAGGAGAGAGGGCCCAATCCCTTCAATTTGGGTCACAGTCTTCTCACAAGTCTCTAAGGCCTAGTGTGCAGATGACACTGCTACTTACCAGGGTCTATTCATAATAACTTGAGGCCCCACATGGGTAACTGAATAAATTTTAAATTGGTTCCTATGATTTTTTAAAAATGAATTAATTATGTATTGGATTCTTCCTTTACCTACTCAGTTTTAGGGGGAAATTACGACGTCTTAAGGAACATGTGAAATTAGCACTCTTACTGTGACTGGGGCTGGCCCTCCCATGAAGTGGAGTGAAGCCCTACCTCAGGCAACAAAGCAAGTACAGTGGGTTATGTGCTCCCACCACCTCCAGGAGCCCCCCAAATAGATGCTGCTGGACAAGTGCTGCTGGGTGGGAGCTCTGGAGAGCCTCACCAGCTGCTCTCCTGCTGTGGAATTTGCCTCAGCGGGAGAGCGGAATTGACAGAGCTCTTTGGAGCTGCTGCCCAGCCCAGTGACCCAATGGCCGGTGGTCCAGAGAGCCCTGATGGCCCTACTCTCCTGCTGCAGCAAATGCCACAGGGGGAGCGTGACCAGCATGGCTCTCCAGAGCAGCCATCCACCCCCTGGCTCACCCCAAGGATCGTCTTAGGGTTACCAAGAGGGCAGGTAGACAGGCAGTCTCTCTAAAGATTGTAAAAAACGGATGGCACAGCTTGGCCAGGCCCAAATGTGTGGCTCTGAGGTGTCTTTCCCAAGAGCCAGGCATTGTGGGAGAGGGTAGCCCTGGGGAGCACCTGCACTGCGGGGGATCTCCAGGGATACCCCCTCCCACAATACCTGGCACTGAAGAAGGACCCCTCAGAGCCAGGAATTTAAGCTTGGCCATCTCTCTGCAGAGCCACGTTGGCCACTTTTTCAGGCCAACGTGGCTCTTCAGAGAGCAGCAACAGCAGTAGCAACGGGGAGTAGGGATGTCGCAAGCGCCTGACTTAGTCCAGGAGGCTGGCGAAATCCCTCATGCCTGGCCTCCCAGCCTCCACTCACTGAACTCCAGGGCACTGACGGGTCTGGCCGACGAGTGCCCTGGAGCTTGGTGAGTGGACGAGAACAGCTCAAACTTGGCTGCCTGGTCGGCTGTCCTTGTCAGCCACCTGGGCAGCAGCAGGAGGCAGCGCAGGGCACCCCTTCCCGCTGGCTGTCTCCTGCTCGTGAGCAGGAGATGGCTAGCAGCTGCTGCTGCCACCCAGGCAGCTGCCTGTCACAGGCAGCTCCCTGGATGTTCTCCACACTCACCCCAGCCCCTTCCAGCTAGCGCCAGCCATTTTACCACATTTTTTTTTACACAAAAGTAAGGGACCTAAAATAAACTGTGCATATTTAAATGTGCACATTTTTTAAGCTCCCTTTTGTTGTAAGAAAAAAAGGCAGCAAAATGGCGGGCGTTTGGCAGACGGGCCCAGGGTTGGTGTGGGCAACTCACTGAGCTCCTGGGGCCTCAAGCGCAGGTCCGGGAGGGGGCATTGAGGGCGGGCCAAGTGGGGGCAGCGCTTCAGCGGATGCTTGGAGAACCTGGGAAGGGGTGGTTTCATACATCCCTACTGAGGAGGTAGATGGGAGACCTGGCGGGTGGCAGGGGAAAAGGAGCAGCGCTCAGGTCAGGGAAGCGTAACGGAGGGGTGTGTGTGCTTTCCTGCCCCAGTTGACTGGAGAGCTTGTGCCGGCCCCAATTCTGACTATAGCTTTTGGATGCTACTTCATGAGCTACTTCATGGATGTTCATTCTCTTGAATGACGTCAGGAAAATGCCAATAGGTCCAGGCATGCCAAGTATTTTGAGGCAGTCAAGAGGACATCAATTCACAAAGGCAAGTTTAGAATTGAAATATGGGAGAGAGCCAGACAATATTTAGCAGGAATTAAGCAGGAACTAAGCAAGGTAGGATAAGAAACTCTCAAATACCTACTAGGGGTCCCCAACCTTCTCAGGTTGGTGGGCACATTTGGAATGTTGATAAGGTATGTGAGCACTCTCAGAAAATAGCTGCCATGGGGTGAGGAAGGGGGGGGGGTCCCCATTCACAAAATGGCTTCTATGGTGGATGTGGCCTGTCACAAAACACCCGTGTCTCAGAAGTCAAACTGGTAAGACTAAAAGACTTACCAGTTGCCCCCACTTGCCCAAGAGAAGCTAAGTACAACGCAGAGGTGGGGTTTGAGCTCCAAAACACCAAACCACTCTTTCAAACACACCATTTTCTGTTCTAACACCCATTTCACAGAAATCAAACTGATGAGGCTCAGAGACAAGTAATTTGGCTAGGGAATGGCATACAAGACACAGGTGGGGTCTGATCCACAAATGCCAAATTACATTATTTGCCCCCACAAACCACAACAAAATACCCATTTTTCAGAAGGTAAACTTATGCTCACATAATCACACCCCCCCCCACAGGCAAAACACCCCCTTGGTCCTTATCACCCCTTTTAGCCCCCTAGGACAATTCATACCACTCTCCAGCTTATCTTTTTCTTTTTTCTGGGCAACTGAGCAGACTTCAAAATGAAGCACTGGGCTGCAGCCCCCACCATTTTTATTTTCCAAGAATGCCTTTGGGGCCCACATGGGGCCCAGAGGCATCCTTGGAAATCAAGTTGGCGCTGCAGGCTGGCACTTGTTCTTTAAAGGTTAGACCAGGAGGACAGCAAGTCTGACAGTCACTAGTAGTGGTGTCCATGGGCTCCACAGTGGAGGCCCCAGACCTACAGTATCATCACAGAATACAAAATACATGAGCTTCTTATCGCAAAATTTTGGCTGAAATTGGATAACGTAGGGAAAACCACTAAACCATTCAGGTATGACCGAAATCATATCCCTTATGAATATACAGTGGAGGTGAGGAATAGATTTCAGGGATTAGACCTGATAGACAGAGTGCCTGAGGAACTATGGACGGAGGTCCGTAACATTGTTCAGGAGGCAGCAACGAAATCCATCCCAAAGAAAAAGAAATGCAAGAAAGCAAAGTGGCTGTCTGATGAGGCTTTACAAGTAGCTGAGGAAAGAAAGGAAGCGAAAAGCAAGGGAGAAAGGGGAAGATATATCCAAGTGAACGCAGAGTTCCAGAGAATAGCAAGGAGAGACAAGAAGGCCTTCTTAAATGAACAATGCAAAGAAATTGAGGAAAACAACAGAATGGGAAAGACTAGAGATCTTTTCAAGAAAATTGGAGATATCAAGGGAATGTTTTGTGCAAAGACGGGCATGATAAAGGACAAAGAAGGCAGGAACCTAACAGAAGCAGATGAGATTAAGAAGAGGTGGCAAGAATACACAGAAGAACTATACAGGAAAGATCTTAATGTCCCTGATAGCCATGATAGTGCAGTCACTGAACTTGAGCCAGACATCCTCGAGAGTGAAGTCAAGTGGGCCTTAGGAAGCATTACTAACAACAAAGCTAGTGGAGATGACAGTATTCCAGCTGAGCTATTTAAAATCCTAAAAGATGATGCTGTTAAAGTGCTGCACTCAATATGCCAACAAATTTGGAACACTCAACAGTGGCTGCAAGACTGGAAAAGGTCAGTTTACATTCCAATTCCAAAGAAGGGCAACGCCAAAGAGTGTTCAAACTACCGCACGATTGCGCTCATTTCACATGCCAGCAAGGTGATGCTCAAAATCCTACAAGCTAGGCTTCAGCAGTATGCGAACCGAGAACTACCGGAAGTACAAGCTGGGTTTCGAAGAGGCAGAGGAACTAGAGATCAAATCGCCAACATTCGCTGGATCATGGAGAAAGCAAGAGAATTCCAGAAAAACATCTATTTCTGCTTCATTGACTACGCTAAAGCCTTTGATTGCGTGGATCACAACAAACTGTGGCAAATTCTGAAAGAGATGGGAGTACCAGACCACCTTACCTGTCTTCTGAGAAACCTGTACGAGGGTCAAGAAGCAACAGTAAGAACTGCACATGGAACAACCAATTGGTTCAAAATTGGGAAAGGAGTACGACAAGGCTGCATATTGTCGCCCTGCTTATTTAACTTATATGCAGAGTACATCATGAGAAATGCCGGGTTGGATGAATCACAGGTCGGAATTAAGATTGCCGGGAGAATTATCAACAACCCCTATATGCAGACGATACCACCCTAATGGCAGAAAGCGAAGAGGATCTCAAGAGCCTCTTGTTGAGGGTAAAAGAGGAGAGTGCAAAAGCTGGTTTGAAACTCAACATTACAAAAACGAAGATCATGGCATCTGGCCCCATCACTTCCTGGCATATGGAAGGGGAAGAAATGGAAGCTGTGATAGATTTTATTTTCTTGGGCTCCAAGATCACCGCAGACAGTGACTGTAGCCATGAAATTAAAAGACGCTTGCTCCTTGGGAGGCAAGCTATGGCAAACCTAGACAGCATAGTAAGAAGCAGAGACATCATCTTGCCGACAAAGGTCCGTCTAATCAAAGCTATGGTTTTCCCAGTAATAATGTATGGTTGTGAGAGCTGGACTATAAGGAAGGCTGAGCGCCGAAGAATTGATGCTTTCGAACTGTGGTGCTGGAAAAGACTCTTATGAGTCCCCTGGACTGCAAGGAGGTCAAATCAGTCAATCCTAAAGGAAATCAACCCTGCGTGCTCCTTGGAAGGACAGATACTGAAGCTGAAGCTCAAATATTTTGGCCACCTAATGCGAAGAGAAAACTGCTGTCTGGAAAAGACCCTGATGCTGGGAAAGACTGAAGGCAAAAGGAGAAGGGGACGGCAGAGGATGAGATGACTAGATAGCATCACCGATGCAATGAATATGAACTTGAGCATGCTCCGGGAGAGAGCGCAGGACAGGAAGGCCTGGCGTGCTATGGTCCATGGGGTCACGAAGAGTCGGACATGACTGAATGATTGAACAACAACAAGTGGTCACCAACATTTTCATTGTATTTTGTGCTTAGCCTTGAAATTATAAAAAAATGCCAGATGACCCAGAAAATCATACTGGAGGAAGCAGGCTTTGACTCTGGCTTTAACAAAGACTCTGTGTTTGAAATGCATCTTATCCAAAACTGCATCTAATTTAGTTAAAATGTGCTTACCTGTTCATCAATCATACTCATGCCAATCATTTACTAATCTAGCTATAGAATGTAGTGGCTTATTTAGCATAATAGTTACTCGAGCCCTGACTATGGGAGCAGCCATCCTTGTTGGAAATGGAACAGTTGTCATTAATTTGTTTTTGTCATGAGAGTCAAGATTTAGGATCCCCATTCCCTCCAATTGAAGAAACGGTAACTTAAAATTAACAAGTAATGAGCTGCTTAACATTGCCTTCAGGAATGGAAGAGATATGGCCTAAGGTATACAACAGGGCACTCTAGAAAAGGTACACAGACAACATTTACCTGCATACCAGAAATAGAAACAGAGCAGAGAAAGGTTTCCTATAAACAGCTATTAAGCTAAAAGTAGAAGCTGTTTAAGACGATACCATTATTTACCACAAACATTTTGCGAACAGAGAATGTGCTTCCTTTAGCCCTGGTTTATGGCTTATGCTAGTCCTCATAAGCAACACAGTTAAAGAACTGTATTAAACTATACTCAAGTCCATTATCATAGAATCATAGAATAGTAGGGCTGGAAGGGGCCTACAAGGCCATTGAGTCCAACCCCCTGCTCAATGCAGGAATCCAAGCCAGAGCATCCCTGACAGATGGCTGTCCAGCCTCGTCTTGAATGCCTCCAGTGTGGGAGAGCCCACCACCTCCCCAGGTCATTGGTTCCATTGTCGTATTGCTCTTATCATTCATTCCATTTGGAGAAAAGCACTCCTGGGTCTAGCAAAACTAAGCACATTTGTAGCTTGTAGGTATTTAGGCATTAGAAATTGTCAGTGTCTTCTAGCTTCACAACCGTAGTTGTGAAGCTTATGACTAATGGTCTACTGCCATTATTTTGCAAAATATGGTGTGGGTGTTCCTGAAGGGGCAACACAATTGTAAGGAGGATAAAGAGTGTGGGGGGCAAGCTCCCGCCCGACCCATCTCTGTTTTAACTGTTTTTATGTATTTTATTGCTGTAAGCCGCCTTGGGAGGGCTTCTGCCCTGAAAGGCGGCCAAGAAATGTTTTAAATAAAAATAATAAATCTCTAGTCCAACGTGTGTGACTCCACAGAAAGACCATGGAGTCTGTCCATATGTTCCCGCCCACACACATAGTAAGGTAGCTGTGTGACCTCTATTCCTTACTCTGCACATAGCCACAGGAGATGTCTTGTCCCCTGTCCCTTCAAGATTTGCAACAAGATCTGTTTTGGTTTCTCTCTTTCAGGCATCTTAAAGAATACTGCAGAGCCACATGATTCTGCTATGTCTCCCTTCTTTTACTATGCTTTATGCCAGGAGTAGGCAACCTGGTACCCTCCAGATGGACTACAACTTCCACAGTCCCTAACCACTAGCGAAACTGGATGGGAATTATGGGACTTGTAGTCCAAAACATCTGGAGGGCACCAAGTTGCCCACCCCTGCTTTATGCCATATCTGGAGTAAGTGTCACCAGCCAAAGTTTTGTTTGCTGTTATTTTACTCATGGGGAGCATCAACATTTCCCCTCTCAATTATGACAGATCTGCTAATGGTTTTAGGGCTCCTGGGGTCTACTAAATAGCCTAAGGCTGTGGTACCTGATGGACTGGACTACCTGTTCCTACACGAAGATACCCAGCTGTTAAGTTTATTATCAGAGGTTCACCTTCTGAGAGATGGGTGGCAACCATGGATAGGGACTACTCAGTTGTGGCATCAACTGTGAAACTCTCTCGCCTTTCCAATTGTTAAAGTATCCTTTCTGATGTACATTAAACTACATTGTCTCAGTCTTTTCATGGCTTTTAATTCTCCAAGTTGCTGCTCTTTTGAATTTGATTCAATGCTGTGCTAACTTATTTTTAATGTTTATTTTAAGTACTTTTATAATTGCATTTTAAAACTGCCTTGGTAACCATGGTTAAATGAAATATTGTACTATTGCAGAAATTTGATCCTACATGTACATATTAAAACGATGGCTGAGAGCAACACAAAATATTTACACACACACACACACACACACACACTAAAAAGGTGTATTAAAAACTGAGAAACATCACAGGCTTTTCTTGCCTAATCTTCAACGTCTCTGGTCAAAGTATACTTTCCTTGATTGAACTGAATGATTTCAGTTTATATCTAACATACTCCCCATTTTAATGTCTTAATATCAGCAATACAAGAAAAGCTAGACTACTAAAGACCTTTCAGTTGCAACATCTAAAGTTTTATGGAATGCCCTGACTCTTGCCAGCCCCCAATGCTTTGGATCTTTAGGTGTAAGATTAACACCTGGCTCTTCGGGAAGGCCTTTCAGCCTAATGATCTGGTGTGCCTTTTTTCTTTCTTTTTCTTTGGATTTTTCTTTTAACTGCTGCTGGATCTTCTCTCTGTGTATGTATGTAAAATGTAATTTAATTTAACTTGGTATTGCCTAATCACTTTGCATTCTTATTGCTTGATTTTTGTTGTTCTTGTTGTGAGTTATTTTGTTTAATTCTTTTGAGAAAAGCAGGAGGGGTTTTTTTTTTTTGTAAATTAGTATAAAATAAGGCATTGTTTTCCTCATCTTTAAGCATTTTAAAGAAAATTTTCTCAGCCTACATATTTATTTGTTACAGTTATTTATATCCTGCCTTTTAGGATACAAATCCTTTCAAGACAGCTTACAAGTAACACTTTAAGAAAATCAAACAATATCACTATATAACAAGTCATCAGGATCCCTTGTACAAGGGACCTGGTGGTAGATAGACCTGTGTGGGGATAGGACAGTCCAGCTTGAACAAGAACATGGCTGCACATACTGATAATTATTTCAACATGTGAACTGGTTCTCAGATGTCAGATCAATATTGTAAATCAAAGTTGCATTTTTGGAATCATTTAAGATCAGTTACGATCTACAGAGTGAAATGCCCCACAGAGAAAAACTGCATAAATGTCACTATACATTTAGCTAGATGGCCTAGTACTTTCCATGGTCAAGCACATTTTAATCAAAATGTTAATTATGAATAAATAAAATATACTACCTCTTAGTTGGCCTGAAAATAATCCTACTATGATCCTCCACTATGAAGTCAATTGTGAGGAAATTGAGCTAATGACTCAAATGTAAATTTTGCATTGTATAATATTGCATGCACAGAAAGTGCTACACGTACAACTTACATGAAGCATTCACATACTTACATTAATAAAGGTCATCCAAGCTATCTTACTTTCACCTCAGACTCCTGTCCTTGCCCACAAGGAACGAACTTTAACAGCTCAAATTCTACTCTTTCAAAATCCCAGTCTGAAACAGCACCATTGTATGAGTACTAGAGCTTCCAACATACAGTCAGGGTCAGAAATATTGGAACAAGGATAACTGTTTTGGCAGTTGGCCTCTGTACACCACCACATTGAAGTTGAAAAGAAACACACCCAGATGGGAGTGAAGTCAGGACTTCCAGCTGTAATTCAAGGGGTTGGACAAAAGTGGGGCACTAACCATTCAGGAAGGACAGCCAGTGGCATACAACCCCCTCCATTGTTGGTGGCTCATAAGTAATGGAACAAATGGCTGACAAGCAGCTGCATGGCCAGGTGTGGCCTGTTTCCTGGGTGCCCCATGACCAATCAAGCAGATAAAAGGCCTGGAGGTGGTTCTGAGTGTTACATTTGCATTTGGTAGCTGTTCACTGGAACCCCTAACATGAGGTCCAAAGAGGTGTCCATGCGAGTGAAGGAGGCCATCATCAGGCTGAGGAAACAAAATAAACCCATCAGAGAGATAGCAAAAACAGTGGGAGTGGCCAACACAACAGTTTGGAACTAGGCATGGCGGAGAATTCTGCCATGGATTTCAGTGAGGCCGAATGCACTGGCATTCGGCCCCCCGAAACCCGGGGCGGAACGGCCTTCCCCCCCCGCCTCCCTGCAGAATCCCCCCTGGGACGAAGCTTACCTGAGGCGGATGTTCTGGCGGCGGCGGCTCCGGCAGAGGCTCCGGTGGCAGCTGGTCTCTCGGCCAGCTGCTGCGGCCACAAATGATGGCCACCATAGCGGCCGCCATTTGCGTCCTGCCAGGCTGCCGTGATAGGCCACGGAAGTATTTACGTAGCCTATCACGGCAAAGAGCAGGGGCGCAAATGGCGGCCACTACGCCGTTTGCGCCGCTGCTCTTTCCGTGATAGGCTACGTAAATACTTACGTAGCCTATCATGGCAGCCTGGCAGGATGCAAATGGCAGCCACTACAGCGGCCGCCATTTACGTCCGCAGCAGCTGGCCATGGCTGGAACTCTGGCTGCAGACGGCCCTGGCTGGCGGCTCCATGGAGCTGCTGCGGAGCAGAGCTGGCCCAGGGAGGATTCCGGGGGGAGGGACGGAGCGCCTCTCCCTACCGCGAATCCAAGCTGCGAAAAGTTACGTGACTTTCGTACATCCCTATTTGGAACATCCTGAAAAAGAAGGAATTAACTGGCAAGCTCAGCAACAGCAAAAGGCCTGGAAGACCACGGAAGACAACTAAAGTGGATGACTGCAGAATTCTGCTCATGGTGAAGATAAACCCTTTCACAACATCTAGCCAGGTCAAGAACACTCTTGTGGAGGTAGGCATGTCTTGACTACAGTCAAGAGACGGCTTTATGAATGTAAATACAGAGGCTTCACAACAAGGTGCAAACCACTGGTAACGCTCAAGAACAGAAAGGCCAGATTAGCCTTTGCCAGCAAACACCTATGAAAGCCTGCCCTGATGAAACCAAGATTAACTTGTACCAGAATGATGGGAAGAGAAAAGTATGGAGAAGGAAAGGAACAGCCCATGATCCAAAGCATACCACATCATCTGTCAAACATGGTGGAGACAGTGTTATGGCATGGGCATGTATGGCCGCCAGTGGAACCGGGTCACTGGTGTTTATTGATGACCTGACTGCTGATAAAAGCAGCAGGATGAATTCTGAAGTGTATAGGGCTATACTTTCTGCTCAGATTCAGCCGAATGCTACCAAACTGATAGGATGCCACTTCATATGGCAGATGGATAATGACCCAAAACATACAGCAAAAGCTACCCCAGAGTTTCTCAAGGCAAAGAAGTCGGATGTTCTTCAATAGCCAAGTTAGTCACCTGATCTCAGCCCAATAGAGCATGTTTTTCACTTACTGAAGACAAGACTGAAGGCAGAAAGACCCACAAACAAGCAGCAGCTGAAGGCAGCTGCAGTAAAGGCCTGGCAAAGCATCTCGAGGGAGGAAACTCAGCATTTGGTCATATTCATGGGTTCCAGACTTCAGGCAGTCATTGACTGCAAAGGATTTTCATCCAGGTATTAAAGGCAATCCTTAAGTTTGAAATGATGTTAGTTTCTTCCATTACTTATGAGCCACCACCGATGGGGGTGTGTGTGTGTGTGTATGCCACTGGCTGTCCTTCCTGAATGGTTAGTCCCCCACTTTTGTCCAACCCCTTGAATTACAGCTGGAAGTCCTGACTTCGCTCCCATCTGGGTGTGTTTCTTTTCAACTTCAATGTGGTGGTGTACAGAGGCCAAGTGCCAAAACAGTTATCCTTGTTCCAATATTTCTGGCCCTGACTGTATACCATTTTCTTTTCTAGGGTTTCAGCTAACAAGAGAGCAAACCAAAAAACAAACCAAAACAAAAACAACCACCCACTATACTAAAAACTTAAGAGATGAAGTGATGACTGCTGTCCTCAGATAGCTAGTACATTTTGTTCCTCCTCCTTTTGGATTTTTTTTAAAGTATAGTGATATCTTTAAGAGTGCTATTCTGAACAGAGATCTAACTATAAAATACTTTTTTGACAATACTACCTTTCATCCTTCCTTGCTATGTGCC
This sequence comes from Heloderma suspectum, assembly GCF_057233095.1. NCBI lineage: Eukaryota > Metazoa > Chordata > Lepidosauria > Squamata > Helodermatidae > Heloderma > Heloderma suspectum. Next base: position 82,685,257 of record NC_139464.1, on the reverse strand, counting down.
CTTGAAAGCACAGACATAGAAGTTGAGAAGACTAGAGTCAAGTCTTTAAGCATAACAAAGATTTGTGTGTGTGTGTGTGTGTGTGTGTGTGTGTATGTGTGTGTGTTTAAAGTGTATTAGGGAGCAATCCTATGGGGATAGATGGCTGCCTCCAAACTTGGAGGCGACCGCTTATCCAATGTAGGGTGGGTAGAGAGCAGAGGGGATCTTCTCCTCCATGTTCCAGCCATCCTACATTGGTCCTGCAGTTATGGGACTTCGGAGCGGAGAGGGCGAGGCCAGACGATGTATAGGAAGCGTCGTGCTGGCACTTCTGCACTCCCCGCTCCTGGGAACACCCGCTTTTGCCCCGCTCCATGTTGCTCTTATGTGTGCGGAGCCTGGGGATGATCCATGCCACCTATGAGATGGCGGGAGGCAGTTTTCTAGGAACTGACCTCAGAGTGTAGGCTCTGAGGTTGGTTCCCCAAAACTGAACAATCCTATGGCTGTCTAGCAGCCATAAGCTTGCACCCTCAGTTATCCAATATAATGCCTCATTTTCAGCTTTATTTAAGTTCATATGATCCTGGTAATGATCCATTTATCTACCAACACATGCATCATATGACCTGAGTTTATGAGCTGCCCTGTCAGCATTATGTTTGTTATAATCTGGGTGTGGGATATAATCTGAAGGTTCATAATTTTATAAAGGTATCATGTCACCCAAATTCATATATTCCTTTTTTCAAAGTAGTGCATAAGGCTATTCAGCAAACATAAGCTAATAACATACCCTAAAAAAAAGAACCAAAGTAGAATAAAAAGAACAGCAAGAGCAATAAAAAATATATCAATGAAGTTGTTTAGCAGCACATGAAAGTCCCAGGAAATCTCTCCGGAACAAGAAAACCTTGCATTAATAAATAAATGAATAAATAAAGCAGTCCGAGATGAGCACTTGCATACCTTAGCAAAAAACAAACAAATTTATTCCTAGGGATGGGGGGATTCCCTACCTTCCGGTCTGTAGGTCCCTCAGGGGGGAGGCGATCCGTTCCTCCCCCTAAAATCCTCTTCGGCTGGCTCTGCTCCATGGCAATTCCACAGAACCGCTGGCCAGCTCCGGATTTCCAGCGATATGGCCACCATGCCGTATTGCTGGCTGAAGGGAATGACTGCGGATGCAAATGCTGTGCAGGACAGCATTTGTGGCTGTAAAGGCCTTAGTTTAAGGTAAATGTAGCTATAAATGCTAAGCTAAGGCCTTTACAGCCGCAAATGGTGTCCTGGATGCCATTTGCATCCACAGTCAGTCCCTTCAGCCAGCGATATGGCATGGCGGCTGTATCACTGGAAATGGAAATGGAGGATCTGGCCAAAGGGGATTCTGCAGGGAGGTGGAGGTAAGTGTTCTGTTCCACCACGGACTCTGGGGGGCCGGATTCTTTAGAATCCAGCCTCATTGGAGTCCATGGTGGAATTCTCCGCCATCTCTACTTATTCCAAAGCCTGAGAAACAGACAAAAAGATAAAAACACCCTGCTCCTTGCCATAAATTATACCACAGAACTGTATATGTCCAGTCAGGATTTTGTTGTTGTTCCAGTCTATATCACAAAGGCCTTGTTTACATACTCACTGCAATTGAAGTGATAAAAGAGTGGTGCTCCTCTCTGCCCCATAAAGAATGTCGGGTGCGAGACAGAAGTTCCACATATACACAACAGCTTGATTTCCACAATGTTTTCCCTCTCAGAAGCCCTATTCAGGCGTTCAGAGCCTGAATAGGGCAAAGAGTGCTCCAGCCCTATCTCTCTCCCTTGTCATGTTCAACACTCTACTTGTGGAGGGTGGCTGTCTAAAGAGGGGAACCTTTTGTATCTGTGGAGGCTCTCTACATGAGCCAGAACACTGGAAAATCCACATTCTGCCTTGGTTAGTGAGCCTACTTAAATAAAGAAGGCTCTCCTCTTCAGAGTGGTGCCCTCCATGAGTTGAGGGTAACAACTTTGACGAGGGAGAGGGGCATGGCTGGAGTGCTCCTTCTCCTCACATGTTTGCCTTATTCAGGTACAGAATGCCTAAATAGGGCTAAAGAAGTGTGCATATTTAAAACTCCAGGGCAATGGAACACAGGCTACTCAACAATGCATAAGCTACACTTAGTTGTGGCAATCTCAGTGACCACATGTGGCAGTCTCAATGACAAATGCTCACAACTGGTGGGCTTTAGGGCCTTGACATAGTAAGAGGTAGGGATGTTGGAGAATTCTGCCATGGATCTCAGTGAAGCCAAATGCCAGTGCATTCGGCCCCCCAAAATCCGTGGCGGAATGAAGCCCCTGCCCCACCACCCCATGAAAGGCGTGCAAAACAGAGCACTTACCTGGTGCTGTTCGCGCTGCTTTACGAATGGCAGCCACAGACGCGGCTGCCATTCGCTTCTTCATTATAGCCATGATAGGCTACGTAAATACTTGCGTAGCCTATCACAGCTAACGCAGGGACGCCATTTGCGCCCCTATCTTTCGCCGTGATAGGCTACGTAGATATTTACATAGCCTATCACGGCAAAAAAACCAGGAACGCACATGGCGGCACCTACAGCGGCCGCCATTTGCATTCCCTTTTTTTTGCCATGATAGGCTATGTAAATATCTACGTAGCCTATCACAGCAAAAGACAGGGACGCAAATGGCGGGGGCTATTGCGGCTGCCATTTGCGTCCCTACACAGCCCAGCGGCCAGATGTCTGGCTGCGGGTGGCCCCGGCCAGCAGATCCACGGAGTTGCTGCAGAGCGGAGCTGGCCAGGGAGAATTTCAGGGGGAGACACAGAGCGCCTCCCCCCCACCGCAGATCTCCCTGTACGAAACCAGGTAAGTGTTTCGTACACCCCTAGTAAGAGGAACTTGATTAATAAAATATTTTCTTTGGGACTGAAATATTTACTGTGCAATTGTATATATGCATACTCAGAAGAAAGCCCCCCCCCCCCCCCGATCAATGGGACTTATTCCTGGGTAAATGAGCATAGGACTGCAGCCTTAGTCTATTAAAATTAGATTAATCCACTTAAACAATTTTACTGACTAAAATGGGGCTCCCAATTAATCCATCAGCAAGTTTTTAAACTAAAAAACCAGTTTATAAAGCTTATTAAAAGTATCTATAGAAGTACTTATAAACTGAAGAAGTCATAAAAGGGGCATTCCCTTTTACGATAGATAGAAGGGGGCCTTTTCTAACAGTATTATGGCTGTCACATGGATGCATCAGATACGAACAAATAAATAATCTTTTTTTCTTTAAAAAAATTATTGTATTTGTTTGCAGATCTCATTAATTAATTGATTAATCAACTAAATTAATAAAATTAATAAACTAAGGCTGCAATCCTATACACAGTTTACTGGGAGAAACTCAATGGGTTTTATTTCTGAGTAGACGGGCATAGGATTGCATTGTAGGCTTTCTTAAATTGGGTGACAGTCCTGTTTTTTGGCACTATGAAAATGAAATTAAAATGGAGGTTTGCCAGATATCATGTAAAAAAAAAAAAAACTGCCCAGGCAAACAGTACCAACCATCTTTGTTCATTCTGCTGTAAAGCAAAATTACATAATTATTTGTACTGTTTAAGCAGCACTTTTCTCCAGGAAATTAGAGAACAAATACAAAACATTATCAAAGTAAATATTGTGTTGACTAAGCAATATTTACAATTCATAATTAAAATATAAAATATGATACATTCCCTCATTTTCATGTTAGAATATTTTGCATATTATAAAAAATGACTCACAGAGCAAATTGCATTTTACATAAAATCCCTAAACATTGAGGTATGGTGGAAACTAGGTATTAAGTTGGTGGTTGGGCACAGCCCTGGTAAGCCGATCAATCTTTAGCTCATCAGTGTGCATGGCACTTTACAAAATGCAAGATACTCAATATGAGTAAAAGTGGAAGGGTGCTATTATGGTCATGTCCTGCTTGTGGGTTTCCTATAAGCATGTAGTTAGCCACAGTGAGAACAGAATAATGGGCTAGATACAGGTCTTTGGTCCGATCCACATAGCCCTTCTTATATAATACAGATGGCACCATAAAGGTGTACTCAGAAGCAGTTCCAAGCATACAGGGCAGCAAGTACTTTTCACCATCTCGAAAATCTAAAACTTTATAATTTACAGATCATGCATGCCTATGAAGAAACTGTTGTTTCTTGAGGAAAAAGTTAAATGTGTCAATGTGTTTTGTTTTGAAACAAGGACTGATAAGTTAATTGTAAAGTGAGAAAAGCTGTATCTTTTACTGGTGACTTGGACCAAAAAGGTGTTACAAATTACAATGTTTAAAGGTCAGACTGACAGTTAAACTGCCATAGTGTAGTTTATTGTAAACAAGGAGTTGGCTATGTGAGGAGAAGTTTGTGCCCTTTATTTATTTGTTTGTTTGTTTATTTATTTATTTATTAAATTTATTAATTGCCCATCTGACTGGTCACCCAGCCACTCTGGGCGATGTACAACCCACCATAAAACAATTTTAAACAATAAAATTTTACCATAATTTTTTTTTTAAAAAAAATACCCTAACCCACCCCAAATGCCTGCCTGAACAACCACGTTTTTAATGCACGACGGAAGCTCATTAAAGAGGGGGCATGACGGAGTTCCCTAGGGAGGGAGTTCCACAAAGTGGAGGCCACCACAGAGAAGGCCCTCTCCCTCGTCCCCACCAGTCTAGCTGTCCTGGCTGATGGGACAGAGAGAAGGCCATCTGAGGCTGATCTTGTTAAGCGTCCTGTCTGGTGTTGCTGGAGGCGCTCCTTAAGATAGGCTGGGCCGGAACCATATAGGGTTCTAAAGGTCAAAACCAACACCTTGAATTTGGCCCGGAAAACAACTGGTAACCAGTGCAACTCCTTCAGCACTGGAGTGATGTGATCTCGCCGGCGGCTGCCTTTAATCAGGCAAGCCGCCGCGTTCTGTACCAGCTGCAGTTTCCGAACCGTCTTCAAGGGTAACCCCACGTAGAGCGCATTACAGTAGTCTAAACGAGAGGAGACCAGGGCATGTACTACCGATGGGAGCAGATGGTCGGGAAGGAAGGGGCGCAGCCGCCGTATCAGATGGAGTTGATACAGCGCTGTCCGGCTCACAGCTGACACCTGAGCCTCCATGGACAGCTGGGAGTCCAAAATGACCCCCAGGCTGCAGACCTGGTCTTTCAAGGGTAGCTGTACCCCATTCAACACCAGGTCAACATCCCCCAGCCTCCTCTTGTCTCCCACCAAAAGTACCTCGGTCTTGTCAGGGTTCAGCTTCAGCTTATTCCTCCCCATCCAGCCACTCACCGTCTCCAGACATTTGGACAGGGATTCTATGGCCAACCTTGGTGAAGATTTGAATGAGAGGTAGAGCTGCGTGTCATCCGCATATTGATGACACTGCACCCCAAACCTCCTGATGATAGCCCCCAGTGGCTTCACATAGATGTTAAATAGCATTGGGGAGAGGATGGAACCCTGTGGCACCCCACAAGTAAGTGGCCACGGGTCCGAAACCTCCTCTCCCAGTGCTACCCTCTGGTACCTGCCGGAGAGGAAGGACCGGAACCACCGCAATACAGTGTCTCCAATGCCCAACCCCTCCAGGCGGTCCAGGAGGATACCGTGGTCAACGGTATCAAAAGCCGCTGAGAGGTCGAGGAGAACAAGGAAGGAGCATTCACCCCTATCCAGAGCCTTATGATAAGTGGAATCAAAAGGGGGTTAGTTACGATTGGTTAGACTGGGGATATTCCATATTTGTCTACTTATCCTTGGTTAGAGCTGTGTGTGTGTGTGGTGCTGGGGATGGTGGAATTCTAGCCACTAAAAAAATGATTGGCTGGAGGTTCCCGGCTTGAGAGTATATAAAGACAGGCCCAGCACTGGAAGGGTCAGAGTCGAGAGGAAGAAGGAAGCAGGAGTAGCAGCCAGAACAGAGTCAGAAGGAGTGGCTCAAAGGAAGCTGGGAGAAGCCTGACAAAATCCTAACAGCAACAGATGCTGAGGGAAAACCACAAGCAGAGGCTGAGATTGCTTGCAACAAGAACTTGGGAAGGTCTGTGAGTGAGGAGAAAATCTCCTGAAGCATGCTTCAAGAAAGAGCTGTGACCAGAGTATCATCAGGATGTGGTCAACTCGAGGAGGGAGAGGTTAGTGGACCAGAGTGGAGATGGAAGGAGAAGTCTTTGAGAGAAGGCTTGTATGTATCCAAGTACACAGAAACCCTACCAGAAGACGACAGTTAATGAAGATCTCAGAACCAGTCAGTGAATTAACTGGGGTGGAGTTTGATAAAGCAATTAGCTAAATGGTGGTTAGGGTCAGAGATGTGAGGACCTGAAAACACACACACACACACACGTGCACACACACACACACACACAGATCAGGAAAAAACAGGGTTTTTCCAGTTTTAACAAGGAGCATTTTTGTTTTTTTTTCCTGAAAAATTGAACAATTTTAGATTATGAAATATTTTCTTTTAGAATGCTGAATAAAATGTTTACGACAAGGTGTTCACATATTGCTAGCAGCCTTTACTCCCACAAAATTAGTTTTTAAAACTACGTAATAGGAAGACTTTTATGTAAGACTGGAGATTTCTGAAAATTTTGAAGCCATTGGGGGAATTTTTTTAAAAAAAATCCTCTTTGTAAGATACCCAGCACAGTTATTTATTCCATTCTTTATTAAAATTATTGATCTAATGTATCATTCACTACAGACGTTTAAGGATGCTTAAAGTCATGCTCAGTTTCCAAACATCTATATAAGAATATGGTCGTGTAAGGCTTATTACTTGAGAAATCTACTTAAGATTTTGCTCATTTTTGTTGTAAACTGAAGCTTGAGAAGTGTGGATTTGCAGAACATTTTAAAAGTTCAAAAAGGTTCAAAACTCGAGTTTTAATAGCAATTAATTTCTCCCATGCCAAACAGGCAGGGCAGCCTCTCTTCCATCAGGATGATGGACAGCCCTGCTCGGCCAATCAGTGTGGTGCAAAGGTGGCTCCCAGGCTCAGCTACGTGGTTAGGCAGTTGCCACCAGCGGGGAGGGGGAAGGGGACAGAGGCGGCCAATACTGAATGCAAATTCCGTAGGGGGGATTCACTATGCATGAGCCCCATTTGCATTATTCATAAGCCCCTCTGTGCTGAGGGGAGTAAGGGGCAAAAAAGCAGGAAAGGAGCAGGACTATTAGTGCCAAATAGTGACATGGGCTTTACACTAGTGTGACTAGAGTCACCATATCAAATGAGCATTCTTGACAGTTTGGGTTTTGTTCTACAGGTTTCTGGGCTTGTTCTGGTTAGCTGCTGTAGCAGTTAATGATGTAAAAACATGGTGGGTGACTATAGTCCAGCACTTCATTTCCAAGTGTGCCCAGCTGCTAGAAAAAAGAAAAGCCGGAAGCAATAGGGAATGTCTTGGGGGGTGAAGGGGATGGAGGGAAATATGTGATTTGGCATTTGCGGTGCAGACTCAACCTCTGCCTTGTACTTAGTTTTGTTGCCAAGTTAAACATGCTAGTAGAATTCCTTCCCAGCCCTATCAACTGATGGCCAATGGAAGGCAATAGAAATAAATCCAATAGAAATAAATCCAGTTGTGGGGCTGGGTCAGGAAATCAACAGCAGCAATACTGATGCCACATGGAGGCTTCCTTATATGCCCAGGAGTGGTCCAAAGAGGGAACTCCTCCTCCCAGATCCACTCCTGGAAGTCTCGCCTACAAGGAACCAATTGGTGCTGCTGATTGGCCTTTTCTATACATCCTAGTCACCCGTATGACTGCATGGCATTTTGCCACCAGCCATGCTACCAGAAGATAAGGACTGCCTTATTCCTCCTGCACTGTGTGCATGCTGCAAAGTGGGGCCACACAGCTAACGGGGGCCCATGCATCCAGAGTAAATGGAGACATGCAGTGAGAAGAGCAATGAGAAAGCACTCAAATCTGTGGACAATTCAAATTGCGCAAGCAGAGCTCACTTGTGCACCTACTTGCAACTAGGATTCCTTAACAGAGGATCCTGCCAAAAGTAAAAGATAAAATAAAATCAGAAGCACTAAACAAAGAAGTCAATATTAATTTCTTTGCTAAGAAAGCCATTAAAAGTAATTGTCAGGGTTTTTTGGTGTGTGTGTGTGCCTGGCCTTAATCAGCTCCATTTTACTGGCAACTTGTATTCAGTCTTTCCAGGCATCACTTTCTCGTTGAAAGTACTGAGATTTTTCTTTTAATATGAAATGTTGCACACAACAACCAGAATTTCATTGAGTAGCCCAATGTAAACTCTAGAACTGAAATAAAAACCCCTTTCTTCCCCCTGCCTTTTTTTAAAGTAACCCCACAACACATTCCTTCCACAATTCTGTAGAGTTTCTAACGCAGTAACCATTCTGAACAACTAGGAAATGCCCAGGGATCTCTAAATACCTGATGCATTTTTACGTACCATGACAGTCATGCAAATTACGTTGGAGAGAAGAGATTAACTCCCAAGATTGATGCTATCTGAGGACGCTTAAATGTTTTATGAAAAACCAACTTCCAAACACCTATTGAGAGAACCAGTGGAAAACAAGAAGGTAAGGATGGTAGAAGAGTTTCAGTAAGCATGTACAGATAAGAGAAACATGAAAATATATTGCTATAATTCACATTTCTGCAAAAATAAAAATTTGAACAATTACTTTGTGTCTCACTTCAGAGATCAACATTTTAATTAAGTTTAGTTTTGGAATTATACCCTTTTGTAAATCGACTGACTGAATATGGTAAATAATATTTAACTTTATAAATACGGTGGCAATGAATTCCTGTTTAATCGCTACAAATTTCTTTTGTTTTAAGCAGCTATTTTAGTATCAATAGCTTGCAATGCATATCCCAACAGAACTGTGGTTGTTCTACTTCCTTACACATTGAAGTCTGAAAATGCCATCAGTTGGACAAATCTGTCTGTTTCACTTTCTATAACATTTACACTTTTCCAAGCATGTTTGTTCCATCCTGTTTCTGCATCCGTTTGTGAATGTTCTTTTTAAATCTGCAAAACAATTCATATGCATTTCAATTTTACCAATGCAGGCTGTTACTTTTATAAAAGAATTTGCTGAAAGACAGTAATTGTTCACTTCATATAGGAACAAAATAGTAATAAAAATATGGCAATCACACTGTGGGCTGGTGTAGAAGTAATGCTATAAATCTCTTAACGATTGTTAGTAGATAAAAATAGTGTCATAGTATTTCCTTGAGTGCCATTTTTTTTGGTAGAAAGGTACGGTACAAATCAAATAAATAAATAACTCCCACACTCCTGCACTAATTCCACCCATTTTGGGAATGATGTTAATGCTAACTGGGGATTTCTCTTCACCAAAATAGAGAAGCAAAACCTGGCTCATATTAGCCATGGTTAATATTAGTACACAGGATACTCCTGACTGCAGCTGAGACCAGCACCAGAAGGACAGGGAGAATCTCATCCTAAGAAGAGCGATGGAGGAGCTGGGATCATGCCAGTTTTATATATTTGATGTGTTTTAAATATATTATTAGCCACTTTGGGATGGATCCACAAGCAGACTTCCACTGATGCATCGGGACTTCCACTGGCACAACAGGACTTCCCTATCCTCTCCTTCCCATTTCCCAGCATCTGCCCAAAACTGCTCTGGAGAGTCCACTAACCCTCAGGAGCAGTTTAGAGGGTGTATGGGAGACTGTAGTGGGAGGAGAGGAAATCTGTTTCACTACTGTAGAGGTCTCCAACGTGGCACCTGCAGGTACCATGGCACCCACAGGGACCTCCAGTGGTGCCCATGACACTCTCTACTCCTCGCCCCCTTGGAAAAAAAGTAATAAAAAATTAAAAATGTTAGTGCCCAAGGTTCTCTTTACTGTTCCTGAACCTGCTGCTGATCAGCTGTTTGGCAGGCGGGAAGAGAAACAGCAAGGCTAGAGACTGAGTGGAGAGAAACAGCAAGATAAACGGGTAGATGGGAGAGGAAGAGCAAGGCTAGAGGCTAGGAAGGGAGAGAAAGAACAAGGCTAGGGATGTGGAAAGGAGAGAAATAGTGATGAAAGGGGTTGGGAGAGAGAAATAGCGAGGCTAGAGTCTGGGAGGAGAGAGAGCGAGCAAAAGGGAAAGGTCTGTCTGGACAGAAGAAAATTAGGTGGGTCAGGAAGCAACTCTTTCCATTTCCCCCTCCCTCCCAGCCTCTATCCTTGCTATTTCTCTCCGCCCACCAACCTCTTAACTTGCCAGGCCCCACAGCAGTCATTACGTGACTAGTGACATCCACCATGGGAGCTAATTTGTGGTGGTGCCCACAACAGTTTCTCAAATTTCCAAATGTGCCCACAGGTCCAAAAAGGTTGGGGACCCCTGCACTACTAGTTTCCATTCTGCTAGCACAGGGGTGGGCACACACTAGGGATGTCAGAGAATTCCGCCATGGATCTCGGTGAGGCCGAATGCAAGTGCATTCGGCCCCCCAAACTCCGTGGTGGAACGGCCTGCCACCCCCCGCCCCCCACGGATCCCCCCCCCGGGACAAGACTTACCTGGGGCGGATCTTCCGGGCAGCGGCGGCTCCAGCTGCGGCGGCTGGTCTTCCGACCGGCTGCCGCCACCGCCATTTGCAGTCTTGTAAAAAAAAAAAAAGATGACGTGATAGGCTACATAAAGATTTACGTAGCCTATCATGGCTGGGTTTAAAAAAAAACAAAAAACGACGTGATAGGCTACGTAAAAATTTACATAGCCTATCATGGCTGGGTTTAAAAAACAAACAAACGCGTACTTAAATGGCGGCAGCTACAGCTGCCGCCATTTGCATTCCCCTTTATTTTCGCCGTCATAGTCTACGTAAATATTTACGTAGATTAAGATGGCAAAAATAAGGAACGCAAATGGCGGCGGCTGTAGCCGCCGCCATTTGCCTCCGTGGCCAGAAATCCGGCTGTGGACGGCTCTGGCCAGGCTGGGCCTGGCCGGCTGCTCCGCGGAGCTGCCGCGGAGCACAGCCGGCTGCGGAGGATTCCGGGGGGGAGGAACGGATAGCCTGCCCCCCGTCGAGGATTCCGGGAGGAGGGATGGAACGCCTCCCCCCCCCATCAACATAATCCGCGGAAAGGTAAGTGACTTTCGTACATCCCTAGCACACACACAGCTGGGGGGCAGCATGTGGTCCCAGAGGCTGCCTGCTGGGAGTGCCCTTCTACCCCAGTTCTCCCCTGCACATGCTGCTGCCCCCAATAAACAGGGCACACAAGGACAGTCTTCCCCATGAACCCTGTTTGGTGGGCTGGTCGGAGCCCAATTCTGCTGCTGCACAAGACATGTGGGAAAGACTCTCCTTGCACATCTGTTGCCCAGCAGAACCAATTCTGCTGGAAAACAGGACACGTGGGGAGGACTCTCCCTTCATACCCTCTTATAAAGCAGAATCAGCACTCCCCCCTCCCCATCAAACAACAGTTTGGTAGGCTGGTGGGAGCAGACTCCCTCTTGGAAACAGGCATGGGGGGGATGACTCTCCTCACGTGCCTGTTTGCCAGCACAATCTGCTCAGGCTGGAAAAGAGGACAGGGAAGGAGAGTTATTCCACATGCCTTCTTTCCAGCATGAATGCTGGGAAGAGAGTGATGATGAATGCTGGGAAGAGGATGAATGCTGGGAAGAGAGTGAGGATAAAGCCTCTTCTTCCTCCCAGCAAACATAATACAAGTGGGTGGGGTGGGGGAGGAAATGTGTGTGTGCGTGCGCACGTGCGTATTTCTGTGAGTGTGGGTGGGGGCAGCAACGCAGCCCCTGGAGGGTTTGGAGGGGTGAACTTGGCCCCCCGATCCCATGAAGCTGCCCACCCCCTGCCTTACCAGATGACTAGCTTTGAATTCAACCATTTGAATATATTTTTATAGAGAAGCAGGATAGAAGTCTACTAAAAATAAAACATATTCTGAGCTCCAAATATATAATAAATTCTGCTCCAAAGCTATTGCTATGTTTTAAAATGCCTATCGTTATGTGTGCACCATCCCACAATCATCAAATATACATCATGGTAACAATAATGAACAGGAAATAATGACCTACATACCAGACTACCCTGCTTCTATAAATAGTTGTTTATAAAAATAAAGATAATTCAGATTTTCCCAACACAACCAAATTATATCATGACTTCCTTGAATGAAATCAGAACAAGAAATATAGAACAAGAAATCAGAACAAGAAATATAGCTTTTTTGTATTTACTAAAACTCTTCTCAATCTCACCGCAGAACAAAAGAAGTGACCAATATTTATATAAAAATACCACTGATTCTTAATAGTTTCGAACTTTTGTGGAGTTACCATCTCTGAATAACAGTGTTAGCAATTTAGGGTTGGATCCAATGCTGCCCTTGTGTGGGAGGCCAGGCATGCCAGTGGTGGCATTTGGGCGGCTGGCCCCAACAGCAATGGTGGCCGCAATGTAGCAGTTCTGGGAGTAAGCACCGAAATGCGTGGAAATGACCTGACCCTTCCAGAAACAAGCATTTCAGTTCATTTCGGTGCTTGTCCCCGGAAGTGCTACATCGTGGCTGCTGGCAGTAGGAGCTATGTGCATGCTGCTGCTGCTGCTGGCGCTGGATCCAACCCAGAGTGCCTAAGAATTGTGTCACAATCCCAGGAAGGTTTAAGAAAAGTGATTATAGTACTTTCTGCCAAGAGAAGAAAAAAAAGTCTGGATGCACAAGTCTTCCACAAGCTAGGGAAAAGAGGAGGGGAAAATGCTGAATGCGCATCAGAAAGTACATATGTGGACAGACGTGTCAGTGCTGCATTATTCTGAGGGATGCATATTCTAATGCACATTTGAATGTGTATTTCCAGCAACAACTACCATAGTTATATTTGTATTTGGATGTATGATGGCAAAGCCTAATGTGCACCATAAATAATTCCAGGATGGTATATGCACGTTTGCAGATCCAACTTTGCTCTTCACTTCTCAGACTGCCCGTATGATTACACATCATGACAAGTCAACAAAATGAAACTGTGGCAATGTTCAATATGTATTGCCCCTGTAAAATGTCAACATGCATGCACTGACTCATTGCTACAATGTGCAATTTGTGCAACTGCTTTCTCAGGAAAAACAAACAAACAAACAAGAACCCTATGCATTCATAAAAACAAGGCCATCCAAAACAGTCTATGGATACTGTTTGCACAGATATTTGATAGCGCTTGGAAGAGAACTGGAAAACTGAGAGACCAGACCACTTGGGAGAATTTTATCCCACATAATCTCCTGGGCTTTTATCAAGAGCATCAAGGCAACAAAGGAGAGAAGGAAGAGAAAAACCTCCCTCTGATCCTCTCTTTACTCATGATCCACCCATTCCAACACTTCTGCTGATGGAAAGGGAAGTGGCAAGTGTGTTTCAGGGGTGGGGGACAGCCTGGGAAAGCTTTTGGGAAGCTGAGAGCTGGTAGGGCTGGCAGGGGAAATATTTTTCTGAGGCTGCAGATTGGCTCAAAAAATTATCTGGGATCTCTCAATTATTATTTTTTAAAGTTCTCAAATCATTTCTGAGTTCATCCGAGGCGAGCTTCATGCAGCTTGCTTATCAGGAGGGTAACTCTGTGTGAATACTACGCTAGAAGAAAAAAAATCCAAAACTTCTGCTGGGTTATATATTTGCACATTCTAATAAGAATAGAGGAAATACAACATACATTCTGGACTTTCTGCCAGAGACACTAGATTTGGCTATCCTTCCTGGACTGGTAAACTTTTTCTGCAATATATTCTGAAATGCAATGTTTTAGTCTTGAATTTATTTAAGTAAAACATTTATATCCTGTCCTTCTGATGTAAAAACACAATTCAGAGTGCCTTACAACATTTAGAAATTACAATTTCATAACAATAACAATATAAAGCAATCAACCAAGGAGACAGAATTAGCAGTTAAAATGAAAAATATTATCTGCCACATACAACAAAAGCCTGCTGCAGTAAAACAATCTTCAACAATCAGAGAAAAACAGCAGGAGAGGGGATCAACCACACTTCACAGGGCAAAGTGTTCCATAATTTGGGTGCAGCCACTCTCTCATACCCCACTCAATAGTGCTTCCACCATCAGTATCCAATGAAGACGCCAGTCTGCACAACATTAAAAAGGTGGAATTGGATCCAAAGAACCTGAACTGTAGAATATCTATGGTTTGCCTTCAAAATGATAAAATGAAAAAGCTGGGTTCAAATGATGAAGCTGGAAAAGTTTGCCTTTTTTTTTTACGCTATTCAAGCCACGGCACAGTAGGGAAATACTGCAATTAGCAGGTATCTCAAAAACTGACTGAAATGTGTGAGAGCACAGTGACTACATGGCAGGGCCAGTCACCTTTCCTTGCATGAAGAGTGCCAACTGGGCAGGAAAGAGTGACAGGGCTGCTCGTTCAGTTCACATACCCCTACTAAGCAGTGTGGTATTGCATCCAGGAAAGCAGTTTACCACAAGCCTTCTACTCTGTACATAAATAAAACTTAGCCTGCTTCAAATCCTGGAATAATTCTTCCAATCAGGAAATGAAAGAGAAGAAATTACGGGAATATGATTCAGGAGTAGACAATTTTTAAACAGTACCTTTTCTCTTGAGCCTCATCCAAAATTGTTCACACACCAAAAACATTTTTAGAATAAAAATACTGAGTTGGATCCAGAATTTGCCTCCCTTGAATGGAAAAGCTCCTTCCATCTGCACAAGTATTCTGATGCAGCAGAAGCCATGTTTGCTGATTCCCCCCTCCCCCTGAAAATCTGATCTGGAAAACTGAGGGAGGTGGTGCTGGGGGGGGGTGCAGGGGATGCCAGAATTGGCAAAAATCACCCCCACACACACACACACACACTTGCCAGAGCACCCTGAACAGAACTCCACTCAGGGAATACTCCCTCTGGCAGGAACAACCACTGGACCCAACCCAACGTCACTACTTAACAGTATTTGTGCAAATAATTGTTGACAATATTCTTATTTGATCTTTGTCCCTGTGTGGACATGTTAGCCAAATGAGACATATCTATTTCCTCCTGCTTTTAACGTGTATCATTCTATGACGGTACAATTCACCAAGCTTCTGACCACATACACAAAGGGTTGCAAAAATGTTTTATCTGTGGAAATAGTTTTACAATT
>NC_139464.1:82607500-82667500 GCF_057233095.1 Heloderma suspectum | reverse complement strand
AAAGTTGTCTGTGGCTGTTCACATTATGCGGTGTGCATGACCTTTTAGTAAGCTGAAGAAGATACAGTTATCTTCTTCTCTGACATGCAACATCTATCAATCAACATGTTTTCATGTAATTTATTCAAGGCAAATAGCAGCTCCTAGGGCTAGTGAACCACGGCACTATCCCAGTGATTTTGATTAAGGAATGATGTGCACGGCTTAGGTGAGAAATGAAAAATGCAGACTACTGTTGATAAAGATGTAACTGAAACAGGAAATGGAACTAAGAGACCATTGCATCTATAGAGATAGCTCATAGTAACTAGCCATTATAAACAAGTTAAAAACTCTAATAAGCATTTCACAACAGTATCAGTTGATGAACTTATAAATATACCAATTTAGTTTACTGTTAGTTTCTGGAAAAAAATGCCTGTATTGCTTTGCTGGACTAATCCACATTCTTCCCACTGAATCAAGAATGTAAATTAAGACAAAATGATTCTTTTTCAATTTCATGCTGAAGTAGCTCAAGTTAGTGGATGTAATTTCTCCTAACAAGAAAAATTTATCACTGTACAGCTCACTCAGTTACCTCTTATAGTGAGTCGCAATATACATTTATGGAAGTGAAAGGATAAAGGGATTGATAGATGTGGCAAAGGAACAGATCTTTTAACTAATTCTGGAAAAGGCAACCACAATTAAATTACTTTTAAATAATTAATCTCAAGATGCATTGCATCATCAACCCAATACAATTAAATGATGTAATTTGTGTTCATATGAAGCCATGTTCTTGTAATTGTGTCTACTTCTTGGAGAAAGCAACAAAGGTGACAGGATTAAGTAGCATTTTGATTAGTCTTACAACCCAATACTGTGCATGCTTACTTGGCAAGAAGTTTCAGGGTTCCAAAGGACTTACTAATAAAAGTCTACCTTCACTTGCTATGTATTTCCAAATTAAGGTGAACAATTTTCATCTATATCTATCCTGTTATAGAATTTAGGGTTTTTGTTTGTTTGTTTGTCTGGATAGTCTGAACAGATCAGTAACTAACTCTAAAAATCTTTAGGATTTGCTATGCTCTATCACCAAGCAAAATGCATGCACTCTCTCTCTCTCGCACGCGCACACACACACACACACACACACACTTCAAAGTGGTGTTTTTGGGAAGGCAGTATTTCTTGGAAATCAAACCTGAGATACCAAACAGTGCTGCTGTTCATTTCTTAAATATCATCACACTGGTGAAGCTTCCCATCACAATAGTTAATAAAACGATAGTCTCAATGCGGAGATATGCTTGTGTAGTACATGGAGATTCTTCCCACTCTTCCTGGTGAAAAGAGGGTCAGCTCTGTCAGATATGATCAGTGTGGTGTGGAAGGAGGTTTCAGTCTCTTTCACTGGCATTTTGGTGGCGACAAAAAAGATATTGAGCATGAAAACAATTTCCACAGGTAGTCTACCTATGTAAATGGAGTGAATAGGTTTTGTCCACATTCCCCTTGTGTTAATTTAGTATGCTATGGCATAGTCAGGTCATTCTTCACTTTTTTAATATTTAGTGTTTGTGCTGTAAACTGAAAGGCATGTTTTACTTGTTGAATTTTTTATTATTATTATTGTTGTTGTTGTTGTTAACTGAAATAGAAAAACACAAATGGCTAGTCCAAATACATGATTACGACATCTTTTTTCTGTCAGTGTATCTAACAAACATACACTCACATACATGACCTTTCAAATTCTGTTGTTCTTTCTGGCTTTGGCCAATGTACAAATATAATTGAAAGCTCTGAGTCCAACCAATCTTTGCCACAACATGACCAGACTGCTGGAGGTGGATCATAAAAAGCATCCTCTTCCTATAGGGCCAGAAAACTGATCCCTGTGGTTTTCTGCTGTCCATGTTACATAGGCAACATAGTAATACACAATGCAAGGTCAGCTGCAGACTGTGGAAGCTGATTACCTGCCAAGACTGACCCACCACACCCAATATGCAGAGGTTAGGCTGCTTGTTAGGTTAGTGGGACTTAGTCCTGTGATAACTACAACTCATATGATAACTGGGCTGCAGAAACAACTATCACAAACCGTGCTTTGCTACTGCACACAATGGAAGGAAGTTACCACTTGGGTGTGTTTACATGATTAAATGCTCTTCCATACAAAAATATTCCCTGACATGGAAAACTAGATGTCAAGAGAGGCTGATTTCCTGACATGGTAGCTTTCTCTGCTCAGGGAATCCTTTGTATAGAGGGACATCCAAGTCACATGAGTCACCACATATGGTCTGAAATGTACAGCCAAGGCACAGGTTTATCACTTCATTGAAAATTAGGCCACTGTGGACAGCTCATGCTAAATGAAATGCCAAGATAGATCATTTTGGAGCTCCCTTCCAATGAAAACTTACCTGAGCTCAAACGTACCAAGTTTTAATTTTAAAAAACTGTATTTTTTTAACTCAACCTTTCTGTTGAGTTTAATAGCTTCATGGATCACTGCCTTGTTGTGGCGAAGAGGCTTGCGTAACTCAGTGAAGCCATAAGCTATGCCGTGCAGGGCCACCCAAGACGGACAGGTCATGGCAGAGAGTTCTGACAAAATGTGGTCCACTGGAGAAGGAAATGGCAACCCACTCCAGTATTCTTGCCAAGAAAACCCCATGGAACGTATCACAAGGCTAAAAGAGATGACGCCGGAAGATGAGCCCCTCAGGTCGGAAGGTGTCCAATATGCTACTGGGGAAGAGCAGAGGGTATTTCCAAGTAGCGCCAGAAAGAGTGAAGCGGCTGGGCCAAAGCCGAAAGGACACTCAGCTGTGGATGTGTCTGGTGGTGAAAAGAAAATCCGATGCTGTAAAGAACAATATTGTTTAGGAACCTGGAATGTCAGATCAATGAATCAAGGTAAGCTGGAGGTGGTCAAACATGAGATGGCAAGATTGAACATCGACATCTTGGGAATCAGCGAACTAAAATGGACAGGCATGGGCGAATTTAATTCAGGTGACCATCATATCTACTATTGTGGGCAAGAATCCCTTAGAAGAAATGGAGTAGCACTCATAGTCAACAAAAGGGTGGGAAAAGCAGTACTGGGGTACAATCTTAAAAATGATAGAATGATCTCAGTACGAATCCAAGGCAAACCATTCAACATCACAGTAATTCAAGTCTATGCCCCAACCACTGAGGCTGAAGAAGCTGAGGTTGATCGGTTCTATGAAGACCTACAACACCTTCTAGAACTAACACCAAAAAAAGATGCCCTCTTCATCATAGGGGATTGGAATGCTAAAGTAGGAAGTCAAGAAATCACCGGGATAACAGGCAAGCACGGCCTTGGTGTACAAAATGAAGCAGGACAAAAGCTAATAGAGTTTTGCCAAGAGAACATGCTGATCATAGCAAACACTCTTTTCCAACAGCACAAGAGGCGACTCTACACATGGACGTCACCAGATGGTCAATATCGAAATCAGATTGATTATGTCCTTTGCAGCCAAAGATGGAGAAGCTCCATACAGTCAGTAAAAACAAGACCTGGAGCTGACTGTGGCTCAGATCATGAGCTGCTTCTTGCAAAATTTCGGCTTAAATTGAAGAACGTCGGGAAAACCACTAAACCGTTCAGGTATGACCTAAATCATATCCCTGATGAATATACAGTGGAGGTGAGGAATAGATTTCAGGGATTAGACCTGATAGACAGAGTGCCTGAGGAACTATGGACGGAGGTCCGTAACGTTGTTCAGGAGGCAGCAACGAAATCCATCCCAAAGAAAACGAAATGCAAGAAAGCCAAGTGGCTGTCTGATGAGGCTTTACAAGTAGCTGAGGAAAGAAGAGAAGCGAAAAGCAAGGGAGAAAGGGGAAGATATACCCAACTGAATGCAGAGTTCCAGAGAATAGCAAGGAGAGACAAGAAGGCCTTCTTAAATGAACAATGCAAAGAAATCGAGGAAAACAACAGAATGGGAAAGACTAGAGATCTCTTCAAGAAAATTGGAGATCTCAAGGGAACGTTTTGTGCAAAGACGGGCATGATAAAGGACAAAGAAGGCAGGGACCTAACAGAAGCCGATGAGATTAAGAAGAGGTGGCAAGAATACACAGAAGAACTACAGGAAAGATCTGAATGTCCCTGATAGCCATGATAGTGCGGTCACTGAACTTGAGCCGGACATCCTGGAGAGTGAAGTCAAGTGGGCCTTAGGAAGCATTAGTAACAACAAAGCTAGTGGAGATGACAGTATTCCAGCTGAGCTATTTAAAATCCTAAAAGATGATGCTGTTAAAGTGCTGCATTCAATATGCCAACAAATCTGGAACACTCAACAGTGGCCGCAAGACTGGAAAAGGTCAGTTTACATTCCAATTCCAAAGAAGGGCAACGCCAAAGAGTGTTCAAACTACCGCACAATTGCGCTCATTTCAAATGCCAGCAAGGTGATGCTCAAAATCCTACAAGCTAGGCTTCAGCAGTATGCGAACCGAGAACTACCGGAAGTACAAGCTGGGTTTCGAAGAGGCAGAGGAACTAGAGATCAAATCGCCAACATTCGCTGGATCATGGAGAAAGCAAGAGAATTCCAGAAAAACGTTTATTTCTGCTTCATTGACTACGCTAAAGCCTTTGATTGTGTGGATCACAACAAACTGTGGCAAATTCTGAAAGTGATGGGAGTACCAGACCACCTTACCTGTCTCCTGAGAAACTTGTACGAGGGTCAAGAAGCAACAGTAAGAACCAGACATGGAACAACCGACTGGTTCAAAATTGGGAAAGGAGTACGACAAGGCTGCATATTGTCGCCCTGCTTATTTAACTTATATGCAGAGTACATCATGAGAAATGCCGGGTTGGATGAATCAGAGGTCGGAATTAAGATTGCTGGGAGAATTATCAACAACCTCCGATATGCAGACGATACCACCCTAATGGCAGAAAGCGAAGAGGATCTCAAGAGCCTCTTGTTGAGGGTGAAAGAGGAGAGTGCAAAAGCTGGTTTGAAACTCAACATTAAAAAAACGAAGATCATGGCATCTGGCCCCATCACTTCCTGGCATATAGAAGGGGAAGAAATGGAAGCAGTGACAGATTTTACTTTCTTGGGCTCCAAGATCACCGCAGACGGTGACTGTAGCCATGAAATTAAAAGATGCTTGCTCCTTGGGAGGAAAGCTATGGCCAACCTAGACAGCATAGTAAGAAGCAGAGACATCACCTTGCCAACAAAGGTCCGTCTAATCAAAGCTATGGTTTTTCCAGTAGTAATGTATGGCTGTGAGAGCTGGACTATAAGGAAGGCTGAGCGCCGAAGAATTGATGCTTTCGAACTGTGGTGCTGGAGAAGACTCTTACGAGTCCCCTGGACTGCAATTAGGTCAAATCAGTCCATCCTAAAGGAAATCAACCCTGAGTGCTCATTGGAAGGACAGATAATGAAGCTGAAGCTCCAATATTTTGGCCACCTAATGCGAAGAGAAAACTCCCTGGAAAAGACCCTGATGCTGGGAAAGACTGAAGGCAAAAGGAGAAGGGGACGACAGAGGATGAGATGGCTAGATAGCATCACGGATGCAATGAATATGAACTTGAGCACGCTCCGGGAGAGAGCGCAGGACAGGAAGGCCTGGCGTGCTATGGTCCATGGGGTCACGAAGAGTCGGACACGACTGAACGACTGAACAACAACAACAACGCCTGTGGCTCAGATAGTTTGTTTTAATTCTGGTTTTAATGTTATTTCTGTGTTACTTATCCTAAGCTGCCCTGTGACTTTGTAATTTGGGTAGGATATATATTTAATTAATAAATTTTATTTTAAATTATTACTAAAAAGCTTCAGCTATGGAGTGGTATAGAAATGCAATAAATAAATAAAAAGAAATTAAAAAAGGAGGGAAGAAGAACTATTCAAACTAAAATAAGGATTTCAATTAAAAATAACAACATACAACAATTAGAAAAGCTAGTGGAGTTCTAAGGCTGCAGTACTATGCACACTCATTGAATACAATGGGAACTATTTTGGAGTAAACATGCATAGGATTGCACTGAATAGAAATTAAAATGTTACAATGTGGGAATACAGATCTTTAATGTAGTTGATCCACGCTGCTGTTGGGAAAGGGGTAGGGAAATTGACAGGATGAGCACTCTCCAGTGCACAGACCAGCGATGAGCATGAAGCCCCCACCATTGCCACATGACCAAAATTTATGGTGGCAAAAATCACTATTGCCATAGCCCCATCAAATTCAGTGGCACCAAAAAAATAGGTAAGTTTGCCATTACATTTTAGTGGCAAATCGCTATGGAGCAATAAAAAGTTCAAATTCAGCTTGTGTTCAAACCAAATTTGACCTTTTAACTGCTCCATAGTTATTTGCCACTAAAATGTAAAAGAAAACTGCCTATTTTGTTGCCGGCACTGAATTTGACGGGGCTGTGGCAGGAGTGAAGCTTATGGGAAGGTCCGGAGGAGTAAAGAGTGGCCCTCAGACCCTCTCCCTAGAGTTGCCCATCTTTGCCATAGACACATACTCTTATTCATTACAGAGGGCAGCAGTAAGGGGGCGGGGGGCGATGGCAAAGAGGACAGGGAACCTGCACATTTAATAGTTGTGCAGAAGAGGGAATTTAAGAAGGTATAACTTCTCAAGTCCTCTTCTGCATCTGCCATTCTAACTTACTAGGGCTGAGCTGAATTTTCTGAGTAAATTATTTTCTGGTAAGTTTTTGAAAATATTCTTTTTCAAGCTGTTCCTGAACTCCTGGGAGAATTTGAATAGTCCCCTGGAACATATTTGGCAAAATGGCTTTCCCAATGTTGCCATTCTTGAATAGGGTCAAGAATTTGGGGTGCAAGCATGGATTCAGTTTTAATACTAATATTAAAGCTGCCAATCTCAGTGGCTTCCCCTGCTGGGTTGCTGCCAGTAGGGAAGGAGAAGTGACAGAGGTGATTTTTGCCTCTCCATTCTCCTTTTAAAATTTTCTGACTGGACAGGCTTCTGAGCCCATCTAGTGGAGTTGTGCCAGTGGGGGTGGGCCTGGGGCTACAGAAGCCACAGGACACATTATATCCCTTGACCTTTCCTCCTCCCTCCACTCTGGCAGGCCCCCTTTTTTCTCTCCCTGTCCTCATCCGAGGTCATGACAGCGGTTTCAGAAGAGGAGCTGCCATGGAGCTTTCTGTGGTGGAGGGGAGGGGGGTAAAGATCCAAACAGGGATTTTCACCTCCAAGGTCAGAGCACAGCCTCAGCGGTGAAAACCCCCAGTATCCTATGGCCCCTCAGACAATGGTTAGCGACCATAGGATTAAACCTTATTTTATTAAAGGTTCACTGATCCAATTATGGAGTGATTATGTTGGAATTTGATACTGGAACTACACCCCATTCCCCGAAACAACACATTAAGAAATTACATCTTAACATTATATATTAAAAGTCTTTTTAGGCTGCAATCAGATGTATGGTTTTCAGTGAAATAATACTATCATGTAACAAAAGGGGGCAAGAAGACTTAAAATTAAAAGTACAGAGCTGCTAAGTGCTACATGGCTAAGGCATTCACGACAGAAAAACGGTATCAGTAAATTTGGGTTAGGAAATAGCTTGTAAATAAGGCTAGAACTTGAAAAAGATGAGCTTGATAAAAGAATGCTGAGAAAACAAATGAATATCATATCCAGGAACTCAAGTAAAAAGTTCCACTCAGAAAGAAGTTACTGGTTTGAGAGAATGAAAGGATAGGACTAGGGATGGACAGACTCACCTGTGCCCGTCGAGTGCAGGTGCTTGCCAAGTTACCGCTGCTGCCTGCCCCTGCTCACTGGGCCGCATGAGCCCTGGAGGGCTCAGTCAGTGGTCCAGGAGCACCCCGCAGCCACCCACTCCTCACTGCCATTTTTACACAAGATCAGGGCTTCTCTAATGTTCCAGAGATGACCCTGTACGGCAGTCATTTTGCACAACTTGAAATATATGGAAATTACAGAGCCCCCATCTTGGGTAAAAATGGCAGCTTGCAGCAAGCGGCTGCGGAGCATTCCCAGATCACGTGGTGCTTGGTGAATGTGTCTGTGAGTGCCCCATGGTTAAGCGAACAGTGACTGGGGGGGCGAGTGGGGGGGAGTCCATCAGATTTCACCTCACTGTCGGGTGCTAGTGACATCCTTAGCTAGGACCAGTGCAAATATAATGGGAGCATGCTTTCATGTGCTTACTCTCCTCAACCTACTCTTGAACTGGGGTTAAGGGAGCTCCTTAACCATGGTCTTCAGCATATCTAGTGCTCAAGCGGAGTGGAGGGAGATGTTGGAATTTGTGTGCCTGAACGGATGAATAACAGAGGGAAGGAGCATGTCAGCTTCCAGCCTGATCATTAAAAACACAACTATTACGCAGCAATAAAGAAAGGGCCATAGCTGCAGATTCTGTATCCATAAAAATAAAGGCTAGATAGATGAAGTGGGCTCTAGAAAAGCATTAGGGATATGGATGTATATATGGCAATAAAGGAAAAGAACTATAAAATAATTGGTACCAGATTGCTGGGAACACTTCGTCTTGACACTCTGAAGGTTCCATTAGAAACAACTTTTTGTTGTATATGGTATAACTTCTAATGCGGGCTGCTTCAAACATTATGAAAAATATGGTGATCTCTGTTTAAGAAAAATAGTGTATTACTTCTCATATCTCTGGATATAGCTCCAAAAGACAAGTTTCTCCCACCCCTGTATGATGAATTGCACCTGCCGAAATGCCTTCTTCTACACACAACTATTCAGGATACAAAAGCCCTGTTTCCTTCGCATCTGCTCTATTTTAAGGCATTTTAATGCTCTTTGCACATGCTGTTCTCTTTGTGGCCCACAGAAGCCAAATTAAGGCAACCCCTAAAGGAAATAAGTATGCTTTAGGTCGGTAAGAAACTAGTAAATGGATGTGCACATTTAAGATTTCCAGAGTACCTTGGGAAAAATAGTGGTTTAGTTCATAGTCATAGCCTGGTCTTAGGGGTCTCAGAGTACTCTTGGCAGCGGGGGCCAGCAAGTATGTAGCACTGTAACTGTGACCCTATTCAAGCCTCCTCTCCATTTTTCTCAGGAGTGTGAGGCATGGCCTGCTAGGCTGAGCAAAATGAGATCTCTATTTATTTGGTTTAGGGTATTTTATTTAACTTATGTTCCTTGAGTTGCATGTACATCTGACAGAATGAAAGTTAACAGGCCAGTTATTGCTTTCCTTGCGCCATAAAAAATAAGATAAAGAGAAGGGAAGGAAAAGAAAAGAAAACCTAGGTAAATGCAAGATGAAATGCTGGGCAACAATACTATGAATAATACTAAAACTTAAAAATAAGGTGAGTATTCCCTGATGAATAACATACAATGTTGTTATCTACCGAGAGTCCTTGGTCTTCACCAGACCCCCTCTCTGGGAGACCAAGGTTGCTGAGTGCATGTACTGGAGGTTGGGCCCAAAGGGAAGTCTGGGGATTCTGCTCATGTACCGTCCACCCCGCTGCACGACTGACTCCCTGGCCGAGGTGCTTGAGGTGGTCTCTGATGTGCGTGTACAGTCCCCTAACTTACTGGTGTTGGGGGACTTCAACGTACATTCGGAGGCCATCCTCACAGGAGCACCTCGGGACTTCATGGAGACCATGGCCTCCTGGGAGCTGCACCATATTCTAACTGGGCCCACCCATGTAGCCGGTCATGCACTAGACCTTGTGTTTGTTTCTGGAGAAGTGTAGGGATGGCGGAGAATTTCTCCCCGAAACTTCGGGGGGCCGGGCGGCAACGTGTTCGGCCCCCCGAACAAGTTTCGGGGAGAAATCCTCCGCCCCCCGCCCCCCCCCCGGGACGGGACTTACCTTCCCTGAATGTCCCTCCCGGCGGCGGCTCCGGCTGGCGGTTCGTCCGGTGTTCGAGCGGGGCGGGAGCGGCAGCCGGTCTTTCGACCGGCTGCCGCCCCCGCCATTGCAATGAAAGAAAAAAAAAAAAAAGTCCCCTGATAGGCTACGTGACGATTCACGTAGCCTATCACGGCAAGATTTGCAAAGTCAGCCGTGATAGGCTACGTGAATCGTCACGTAGCCTATCACGGGTGACTTTAAAAAAAAAAAAAAAAGTGTGTACGGATAATGGCGGCCCCCATAGGGAGCCGCCATTCCCGTTCCTTATTTGGTCGCTGTAGTCTACGTCAATGTTTACATAGACTACGGCGAAAATAAGGGCAACGCTATTTGCGTTGCCCTTTTCGCCGTAGTCTACGTAAACATTGACGTAGACTACAGCAACTAAATAAGGAACGCGAATGGCGGCTCCCTATGGGGGCCGCCATTCGCGTACGCGCTTTTTTTTTTTTAAAGTCACCCATGATAGGCTACGTGACGATTCACGTAGCCTATCACGGCTGACTTTGCAAATCTTGCCGTGATAGGCTACGTGAATCGTCACGTAGCCTATCAGGGGACTTTTTTTTTTTTTACTTTCGTGTTCGCGGCCGGGCGAGGCGGGAAGCCTCCTCCCCGGCCTGAATTTCGGCCGGGCGAGGTGGGAAGCCTCCCCCCCCGGCCTGAATTTCAGCCGGGCGAGGCGGGAAGCCTCCCCCCCCGGCCTGAACTTCGCGGGGGGAGCAGCGAAGCGCTCCCCCCCACCGCGAAAAAGCTGCGAGAAAAGGTAAGTGACTTTCGTTCACCCCTAGAGAAGTGGGGAGTGATCTGGAAGTCGGGGGTATATCCACCACCCCCTTGTCATGGTCAGATCACTATCTGGTGATGTTGGACTTCTCGGTTCCACAACCCCTCCGCAGGGGTGGAGGACCCATTAAAATGGTCCGCCCCAGGCATCTTATGGATCCAAATGGATTCCTGAATGCGCTTGGGGATTCTCTGGGGCATGCCAATGGCCACTTGGTCGAGACCCTGGTGAGTGGCTGGAATGCCGCAATCACTGGGGCATTAGATCAGGTGGCTCCGAAACGCCCTCTCCCCCTGAACAGGGCTCGGACTGCACCATGGTTCAATCCACGGTTACGAGCTCTAAAACAGGAGGTGAGACGGCTAGAGCACCGGTGGCGGAAGTCTCGCTCCAAAGACGATCAGACACGGGCTAGAGCTGTATCTTCAGCCTATCACGTGGCGGTGAAGGCAGCAAAAAAGGAATATTATGCTGCCTCCATCGCGTCTGCAGAGTGCTGTCCCAGGGGGCTGTTCCAACTGGTCCAGAGCCTGGTCAGTTGTATGGCTCCGGAACCACTGGAGCATTCTAAGGCCTCCTGTGAGGCCTTGGCAAGGCACTTTGCAGATAAAATTGATCAGATTAGGTGTGTTACTCTGCACGCTGTGGATACAGTTAGTGAGCAAGAGGCGGCCTGTGGCAAACCGGTTTTGTGGGATCGGTTCCAGCTTCTTCCTCCTGATGAAGTGGACAAGGTGCTTTCATCGGTACGGCCGACCACCTGCTTACTTGATCCTTGCCCATCTTGGCTCATTATGGGCTGCAGAGAGAGACTGGGTGAGGGGATCAAGGCAGTGGTGAACGCCTCCCTTGAGGAGAGAGTGATGCCATCAGCCCTCAAGGAGGCAGTGATAAGACCACTCTTAAAGAAGCCCTCCTTGGATCCTCAAGTTTTGAACAACTTTCGCCCAGTCTCAAATCTGCCATTTTGGGCAAGGTGATTGAGTGGGTGGTGGCGGTGCAGTTGAAGGCACACTTGGAAGAAACTGATTATCTAGACCCATTTCAGTCAGGCTTCAGGCCTGGGCATGGGACAGAAACGGCCTTGGTCGCCTTGGTAGATGATATGAGGAGGGCTCTGGATAGGGGTGAATGCTCCTTCCTTGTTCTCCTTGACCTCTCAGCGGCTTTCGATACCGTTGACCACGGTATCCTCCTGGACCGCCTGGAGGGGTTGGGCATTGGAGACACCGTATTGCGGTGGTTCCGGTCCTTCCTCTCCGGCAGGTACCCGAGGGTAGTACTGGGAGAGGAGGTTTCGGACCCGTGGCCACTTACTTGTGGGGTGCCACAGGGTTCCATCCTCTCCCCAATGCTATTTAACATCTATGTGAAGCCACTGGGGGCTATCATCAGGAGGTTTGGGGTGCAGTGTCATCAATATGCGGATGACACGCAGCTCTACCTCTCATTTAAATCTTCACCAAGGTTGGCCGTAGAATCCCTGTCCAAATGTCTGGAGACGGTGAGTGGCTGGATGGGGAGGAATAGGCTGAATAAATAATAGGCTGAAGCTGAACCCTGACAAGACCGAGGTACTTTTGGTGGGAGACAAGAGGAGGCTGGGGGATGTTGACCTGGTGTTGAATGGGGTACGGCTACCCTTGAAAGACCAGGTCTGCAGCCTGGGGGTCATTTTGGACTCCCAGCTGTCCATGGAGGCTCAGGTGTCAGCTGTGAGCCGGACAGCGCTGTATCAACTCCATCTGATACGGCGGCTGCGCCCCTTCCTTCCCGACCATCTGCTCCCATCGGTAGTACATGCCCTGGTCTCCTCTCGTTTAGACTACTGTAATGCGCTCTACGTGGGGTTACCCTTGAAGACGGTTCGGAAACTACAGCTGGTACAGAACGCGGCGGCTCGCCTGATTAAAGGCAGCCGCCGGCGGGATCACATCACTCCAGTGCTGAAGGAGTTGCACTGGTTACCAGTTGTTTTCCAGGCCAAATTCAAGGTGTTGGTTTTGACCTTTAAAATCCTATATGGTTCCAGCCCAGCCTATCTTAAGGAGCGCCTCCAGCAGCACCAGACAGGCCGCTTAACAAGATCAGCCTCGGATGGCCTTCTCTCTGTCCCATCAGCCAGGACAGCTAGACTGGTGGGGATGAGGGAGAGGGCCTTTTCTGTGGTGGCCCCCACTCTGTGGAACTCCCTCCCTAGGGAACTCCGTCATGCTCCCTCTTTAATGAGCTTCCGTCATGCATTAAAAACGTGGCTGTTCAGGCAGGTATTTGGGGTGGGTTAGGGTATTTTAGAAAATGTTTTTATTGTAGAATTTTATTGTTTTAAACTGTTTTTACTGTATGTTGTACATCGCCCAGAGTGGCTGGGTGACCAGCCAGATGGGCGATTAATAAATTTAATAATAAAAAATATAAAGTACTATTTTTGCTTAAACTTATAAAATAAATATATGACAATGTATTCATTGAGAAAGCATATGCAAGATTTTATGGGTGGTTTTTTTATATACAACTCTTGGTTTACATAAGAATCTCTCAGAATGTACTTATGCTGAACCAATCTATTAATCTTATCAGAATTATAAAACTTCGGTATCTATATGTGCTGCTTCATATAGTCAAGATCGGATTCAAAGTTATGCCAAGTTCCTTAGAACAGAATAGTTTTGTTTATAATTCAATGGGTTTGGGGCTCTGACAGTAACAACAGCACTCATTTCAGAAATATCCTATGTATAAATATTGTACAACCTTGGATATCTTGAAATAAGTGACAAGAAAAACAAAGGCAATGTGAAAAATTGAGAGTATATCACTTATTCTAGATTTTACCTGATCATCCTCAGGTTTATTTATATGCTGCAGTAATCTAATCACCTCACATCTTTGGGATATAAGTCATACAAAGCAGGTCTTTCACTCTGTAGCCTATTCCTACACCAGGAATTAAAGGACCTTACATTCTATACAAATATTTTCATCTACACCAAGCGTTCAATGACTGGATCAGGACAATTATCTTGGCAATAATGATTCCCTAGTAAGGCATCCGACACTTGTAAATATTAACACATGCAGCATTTTTAAAGATAAATATTCCTGGAAGATGATTCCACAATGATTTACATCACAGAATTCTCAAGCTGCAAGATCTGAAGTTCAGACCTCAGAAGAACTGGCAGATTGGATTACATAACACAAAATGGAAGCCACAAATCTGCAGATGTTAGTGAATCACTTTTGTAGCACATGGCTGGTAAACATAAATCTGGTTTTGTCTATCCCATGGGACTGTAAGATCCACAGGGTCTGGGGCCTTAATGCTTTGGGAAAGAGAAAAGTCAACCAATATCCAAAATAGTTGAAAGAAAGTCTGGCCAAGATTTGATAGAGTCTGAGTTCTATTCTGCTAGGATTAAATGAGCTAGCAGAATAGCAGAGCCGAGCACCAAGACCATCCAGGTGGAAACAGTAGTAGTCAGGTGCCTGTATAATGCTCGCTGATCCGTGGAAGCTTCCTTTGACTAACCTACTCCAGTAAGTAAAATGGCCTAGACTGCAAAGTAGAATAGCATGTTTTCAGGGAGGAAACTGAAGAGTGATTTAAGTATTATTTACATTTGGTTGGATACATGACTAACTTAGGGTCCTGTTGATTGTAATGGATCTACTCTGAGTAGGAGTAAATCTGGCTCAAACCCATTGTTGACAAGGCACAATTTTGCATTTGTGAAAAAGAATATTCCAGCTTGCTATCAGTGTTCAAATAAAATTATTACTGTAAAGTAACACTTTTGTCATCACAGTTGGGAAGTAATATATAATCATCATACACAGCCAATCTATAAATTGGACTAAAAACAAGCAAGTTTCAAAAATTAATGCGGAGTACAAAAGACAATAGCATATTAAACAGTAAAAACTAGTGTCTCTACAAGACATGGTACAAAGAACATTTCCAAAGCGTGCTGATAAATTACTTTAAACACATTCCATTATTGAAGGTTTGTTTAACATTGTATTTTTAGACTAGGATAAGGTCAACATACACTTTTTGACCTATTTTCAAGTAGAATGCTTTTTAAAAAACTGCTAAAAGTCCAGTAGTCTCTTTATTTGTGAGTTGTTCTCCGAGTTATTTCTTGGTGACTTCTCATGATTGACAATGCTCTACTCAGGCCAGAAGGAGGAAGGCTATATCAATGATCTTTCTGGAGACTCTCTTTAGGACTGACCCTTTTCCCCATCCTCCAGACAATTTTTTCCAAAGCATCCAATAAAAACCTAAAGCATTTACTTGAACTTGGGGGCTAATAAACAAAAACATCAGTAACAATACTAGTCTTCAACTTCTTCCTTCCTGTGTTCAACAGGATGTAAGTAATTTTACAGAGAGCCACAAACTTGCATGTAAATGTTAAACAGATTAGAAACAGGGCTTCAGGAAATGATCTGCTACTCTTTTTTTCTCCAAAGCATGTTAAGTATCTTCCAGTCTATTCAGACTGGAAGGACTGGAATGTCATCAGAGCAACCCAAAGGAGGAAAACTCATGTGCAGGGCAAAACATGGGAATCATAGGATTGGAAGGGGCCTACAAGGCCATCCAGTCCAACCCCCTGCTCAATGCAGGAATCCAAGTCAGAGCATCCCTGATAGATGGCTGTCCAGCCTCGTCTTGAATGCCTCCAGTGTGGGAGGGCCCACTACCTCCCTAGGTCATTGGTTCCATTGTTGTATTGCTCTAACAGTCAGGACGTTTTTCCTGATGTTCAGCAAGAATTTGGCTTCCTGTCACTTGAGCCTATTATTCTGTGTCCTGCACTCTGGGATGATCGAGAATAGATCCTGCCCTTCTTCTCTGTGACAACCTCTCAAGTACTTGAAGAGTGCTATCATATCTCCCCTCAGTCTTCTCTTCTCAAGGCTAAACATGCCCAGTTCTTTCAGTCTCTCTTCATAGGGCTTTGGTTCCAGTCCCCTGATCAACTTTGTTGCCCTCCTCTGAACCCTCTCCAACCTGTCTGCATCCTTCTTAAAATGTGGTGCCCAGAACTGGACACAGTACTCCAGATGAGGTCTAACCAGTCCTGAGCAGAGGGGAACTAGTACTGCATGTGATTTGGAGGGGATGTTGAAGCTCTGCCCAACGCCCTGCACGCCCAGCTGCCAATTGCACCTTTGTACCCATGTGTTGAGCACGAAGGCCTGAAAAGGGCTCCCATTATTGTGAATCCTGCCTGAAATAATGATCAAGCTGGAAGCCAGGAACGTGGGGATATTGGGGGCAGGTGTATGTGCACACCCACGTCCCCCTCCTTTCTTTTGTCATACAGGTGAGGGCTTCAGAGACCACTTGTTTGGGTCAAACTGTTGTTGAATGAACCAACTGACTTCCTAATTGTCAATACCCCTAATGCGTCTCTACACTATGGATGACAGATGGGACTCTCTCCAAGTAAACTGACAATTATGTGCATAGTTTGCATTATGGGAAAGATGTTGCTCTACATTGCTTATTGATATAAACTACCAGTGTAACATTGTCAGGATATCTTCTCCCTGAAATTGCAACAGCACGGAGATGATGTATGGCTAGCACTTCTGGAAGACTAATATGCAGGTCCAACTCTTCCAACGATAACATGCCCTGGATTGTTTGCAATTGTAGCGTAGTTCCCCAGTTCCACATATTGGCAGTTGAATTAAGGATTAAGCTTTCTAGTTTTGCCATCCCATGACCAACCCTGATTCTGCAGTAGTCCTCCCACAAGTGAAGGATTCCATCACATGAGGTGGGTATCAGACTGAGCAACTCTGATTTAGTGTGATCAAATCCTGAAATGGAAGTAAAAACTGTTGAAGTGAATGTAGATTGAATTGAACCCATAGGATGACATGCATGCATGCCACCACTGACCCCAGTAGTCTGGACAGACCCTTGATCCTCCCTGAAAATGTCTTCATATATGGTTGGATGTATGAGCTAGCTTCTCTGTCCAGCGACAGTAGAATTCTATGAAGCTCTGTTTCCATAGCGACACATAAATGCCAGAGGCATGTCACTGGTTTTTATCTGGCACTGCTTGTAATTTATCAGGATTCTGTGGGAAAACGTCTACAGCTCTGAGAAAAACAGGTTGCTTGCCTGTAACTGTGGTTTTTGAGTGGCCAGCTGTGCACTCATACATGTGGGTTCTGTGTCTGTGCAAAGCAACATTCAGAATTTAGCAAATCCTGGCCCCAGCCCTCAATTTACATGCTCAAAGGGGCGCACCTGCTGCCTACCTGTTCAGTTCTTAACACACCACAGCAGTGGCTATATACGGAAGCACTAGAATAAGAGAAGGTCAAAATGACCATCTACTTGGGGTTCCATGACTGTACATATGATCACTTGAAGAACCATAGTTACAAGTAAATAATCTATTTTTCTTCTTTGTGGTCTCTCTGCAGTCCCACATATTGGAGTATAGCAAGGTGACTAACCCAGAATCAGGACAGGCGGCAACAGGCAAGAAAAGTCAGCATGACCTATCTGAAAGAGGCATTCACATAAACCAAAACATCCAGTGTGTGATGTCTGATGGAAGTGGACTGGCACAGTTCAAGGGCAGAGATCCCTCTCAGAGGAGCTGTGGAAGATGTAATGGCTCTCGAAAAGTGCACATGGATCTTTGTCAGTACTGGCAGCCAAGCTGGTTCAGAGCAAATCAGAGCAGAGCTTGATAGTTGAAATTAACCCAGTGCTTCTCATGCTGGCTTTCACCACTAGACCTTTCCTGGGGCCCTCATACTAGCTGAAAAGACATGAGTCACCAGTGTCGTGTCGACAGAAGATTCCAGCACACTATCTCAGGTAGGCAAAGACCATTCTAACTTCAATGAGGGGGCAACCTTCCCCAACCTGGTGCCCTTCAAATGTTGAGTTGTAGTCCAAAACATCTCGAGGGCACCAGGTTGGGAAAGGTTGGCCTAGGACAAAACACAGTCATACCATCATCATGGTTTAAGTGGAAGGCTGATACTACCTTAGGCAGAAAAGACTCAGGTTTGCCTGAGTACTGCTTTATTCCTGTGAAGGGCTAACTACACACAAATCTTAGTTACATCCTGTTTAAACTACTGTAATGTGATCTACAGTGGGCTGCCTTTGAAAACTGTTCAGAAACTTCAGCTGATCCAGAATGCTACAGCCAGACTGTTGACTGGGGCTGGTTACAGGAGCACATGACTCCCTTGTTTCAGCAGCTTCAACAGCGGGCTGTTTCTGAGCAGAATTCAAAGTGCTGCTTATGACCTATAAAGCCCTCTATGGCTTCGGACCAGCCTACCTGGAAGACTGCCTTCTCCCATATGAACCTGCCCAGCCCTTAAGATCTTCTGAAGAGGCCCTTCTTTCAAGATTGCCACTAGTAGAGGCACATTTGGTGGCGATGCGAGAGAGGGCCTGAGCTACTCCCAGGCTGTGAAACTCTCTCCCCAAGGGACCCAAGGCTCACTTCCTCTCTGCTATCCTGACGGCATGCAAAGACCGCTTAATTCAAGAAGGCGTTTGGCCTGTAAGTGGCTCTGTGGGTTGGATGCTATTTTTATTCTGTAATTGTTATGTTTTCATTGTATTATAATGTGTTTTATTGTTTTAATCTATTTTAAATTGCTTTTGTAAGCCACCTTGAATGCCATTTTTGGTAGAACAGCAAAGTATAAATCAAATTAATAAATAAATACAGCAGGTCTGAAAAAAACATACTGAGTTCACTAGCCCACCTCGCAGAGATGATGGCCATCAGAAAAATGACCTTTGAAGTGAGCAGTCATAGGTCACAAGTAGCTAGTGGCTCAAAGGCTCTTGCCATCAGTTGAATGAGAACAGAGGCATGGGAGCTCAAACAGAAGGTTAGAGATTCAGAAGGCCTTTGATAAACTGTTGTACCAATGAGTGCAGTCCTTCTTAACTATCAAACATGAAAAAGCGTCGAACGTGAACTGTGCTGCAAACGGGAAGAAATGAGATAACTGCGAATGAGGCCATGTAGATTGCTTACAGCGGTGAGAAAAAGTTTGTGAATCCTAATGATGATTATGGAAATTCCATAGTTTTACTATGATAGCCTTCATGAATCAAAACCAGTCCTTTTCTAAATATCAAATAGGGTTTCTATTAACCAATTCCATGTCTTGTGAAATGAAAGGATGTATAAATTCGGCAAACAATGGGTACTTAAGAGTCAGGGTACGTGCAAAAGTAAGTGAAGCCCTGGTTGTATCAGCTCAGTTAAAGGGAGTAATTAGAATCAGGTGTTTAAGTAATTAGTTGGATCTTCAGGGGTGAGTTTGGGAGGCCCCACCCTATAAAAGGATCAGAAACTTTGTGAGTTTGGTCTTCACCATATGGTTGTGTGGAAACATGTCACGCCACACTCAAAGGACATCTCTGAGGACCTCAGAAAAGCAATATTGCTGCTCAGTCTAGAAAGGGTTACAAAACCATTTCTAAGGATTTGCGGCTCCCCCAATCCACTGTCAGACAGTCTATAATGGAGAAGGTTCAAGGCCACAGTCACTCTACCCAGGAGCAGTTGTCCTACCAAAATCTCTCCAAGAACAAAACAGCACATAATCAAGGAAATTAAAAAGAATCCCAGAGGAACATTCAAGGATCTGCAGGCTACTCTCACCTTGGCTAATGTGAGTGTTCATGACTCAATGATCAGAAAAAGACTGAACAAGAATGGTGTTCATGGGAGGAAAGCCAGGAGGAAACCATTGCTCTCTAAAAAGAACATTGTTGCCTGTCTGAAGTTTGCTAAAGATCACACAGATGATCCCCAAGATTCCTGGAACAATGTTCTCTGGACATACGAGTCAAAGGTAGAACTTTTTGGCCTCGGTGAGAAACGTTATGTTTGGTGAAAAACAAACACTGAGTTCAAATAGAAGAAACTAATTTCAACCATGAAGCATGGTGGTAGGAATGTGACGGTTTGGGCCTGCTTTGCTGCCTCAGGACCTGGACGGCTTGCCATCATTGACACAACCGTGAATTCTGCAGTGTATCAGAAGATTCTGGAGGAGAATGTCAGGCCATCCATCCATAAGCTGAAGTGGAACCAAAAGTGTGTCATGCAACAAGACAATGATCCTACACATACAAGAAGTACTACAAAAGGATGGCTGCAGAAGAAGAAATTCCATGTTTCAGAATGGCCTAGTCGAAGTCTGGACATTAACCCCATTAAAATGTTGTGGCAGTTCATGCAAAGAAGCCCCCAAATGTCATTGAGTTGAAGCAGTTCTGTAAGGAGGAATGGGCTAAAATTCCTCAAAACTGATGCAGTTACAGGAAACACTTACTTGAAGTCATTGCTGCTCAAGGAAATGCCATCAGGTACTGAATCTAAAGGTTCACATACTTTTTCACACATGGATACTGAATGCTGAATCAGTTATGGATAAATAATTGTTGAAAAAGCCTTATGTTTATGTGTCATTTGTTTACTCAGGTTATCTATTGTTCTTCATCTAGAATTATGGGCTTGGAATCAGGCTTCCTGCATTGAGCAGGGGGTTGGACTCGATGGTCATGTAGGCCCCTTCCAACCGTATGACTCTATGATTCTATGATTAAGATCCATTTTAGGATCTTTTTACATATTTTCACCTAACATTTTAGGTTGGAAATATGTGACAATCTTAAGGGGTTCACAAACTTTTTCTCGCTACTGTATGTACTGTTTCTAGGACATGCTCTGTCATGTCAGGAACAAAAGGCTGGGAACAGATCTCCTATGCTTTCAGTTTGAGGCTGAGGACACCAAATTGGAGAATCTGCACTCAATCCCAAGAAAGGAGGTGTCTGGCAGACAGCAGTAATTTCTCTCTCTTTCTCTCTCATTTAAGTCCAAATTCTAATATACAGTATAAGTAGCATTATCTGCATGTATATACACATAACAAAAACAACATATAAATATATATATTAAAATATAATCTATTCTAAACAAATTCCTATCTTTTATAAACTGCAAAGTATTCACTCATGTCAAGAATAAATAGTGTTTGTACATCCAACTGACTATATCTACAAGTCATATAAAAATCAAGCCACTGATTTTGATATTATATCCAATCTTCTACAAGTCAATAAAAGGACACCAAATTTCCTAAAGTCCTTGTTCTTATTTTCTTCCATCACCGAATCTAACTCTTTCAGTTAATTTAGTTAATCAAGCTGTTTGACACACTTTCCTTATCCCTTCTC
Source organism: Heloderma suspectum (assembly GCF_057233095.1). Classification (NCBI taxonomy): domain Eukaryota; kingdom Metazoa; phylum Chordata; class Lepidosauria; order Squamata; family Helodermatidae; genus Heloderma; species Heloderma suspectum. Next base: position 82,646,499 of record NC_139464.1, on the reverse strand, counting down.
TGCTTGTCAACATGTATCCCCCCCCTACTTTTTAGCTATTACCAATTTGGCTGCAATTAATAACTGTGAAATCATTTTCTGATGTTTTTAAAGGAACATCTGAGTGATTACATTCTAAGTATTCTACAAGTATTGATTCTGGGTCTAATAGCAATTCATAGCCTACCATCCTCCAGTTGTCTCTCTTTAGTTGCAGAACAATGGGATAGTAGAAGCAGAACTATGAACAATGGCTACCTTATCCATGATAGTTCAATCTGGCCCATCTTACTTTATCTTTATGATTGCCATTATTAATGGAATGAGGGGCATATAAAGGAACTGCTTATCTCACCTGAAGAGGAAGGCATCCTCCTGCTATCTCCTGTTGATGCCCAACCCTGCTGCCCTGCCTGTTTATGAAGGTGGCAAAAATATCAATCTGCAGTATCCCCCAATGCCATAATAGTCACAGGACTGCCCATGTGCAGGGGTCTGCCAAATCGTTGTCATTGCCAGGGAGATGGCTCACCAGAAGAGTGATGCTACTGAGTATGTGTCAGCCTCAGAACTCCAGCATGAAGCCGTGGAGGGGCTTCAAGCCCATATCACGTTTGCTTAGGTAAAACACAGTGGTCATATTGTCAGTGGCCACCTGGATGGAGCAGATTGTTGGACCTCATCCACCAGTGCAGGGAGTGCTGAACTTCTACTAGTGAATGGGACAGTTACTCTGAAAGTCTACTCCCAGATGGAACACATTCAGGAAGCAATGCTGAAGAGGGCACATCCTCTAAGAAGCAAAGGGGGTGGTAGTTGCTGAAGCTATTAGTTCTAGGAGCCTCTGAAGCTGGACATAGGGGTGGTCAGTAGCCAACCCAATAAGGGTTCAAGCTCTGTCAGAGGGTAGATATGCATGGCCATCCACAGAGTCTAAGACAGCACTTGTGAGGGTTTGCTCACAATTGTCAAGTGAGGGTTTGCCACAATGGCACCAAGTCCTAAAGTGTTGAGGTGAAACGTAAATGTAATATGGTCAGCCAGCCAGTGGTACACAGACATGGTGCGTAGCCACTCATCTATGTACAGGGAGACAGAAATCCCCCACTAAACTTAAGCCCTTTAAGAAATCCCCCACTTGAGTCCTTTAAGTACTGCCCATCCAGAGCCTGGTGCTGAACAAAGGAAGAACTGACTTATCTTCTCCAAGGGATAACTTTTCTTTGAGGGAAAAACAAAAGCATCCAGTATAAACTAGATTGGAACGAAGTGGAGGTTCTTGAGATGCTGGTCTATTGCTTTTATCCCTCTTTATCATCTTCCTTTCAGGTTCTGAAGTAGCAGAAGGGGAAGATGCTGTTGAGGGAATTGCCTGCAGAGCGTTATGAAGTAGTTGGTACCAAAGCTTTTGGCATGGAGAGCAGTGTCATAGCCATGGGAGAAGACACCATTGTGCCAGTGACCTCTAGGTCAACAAGAAAAACGATAAAGAATATATGCCTGACTCCATCTGAGCCCAATCTCCAGTAAAAAGGAAGGTGGGAATTGGACACAACATCTGCTGCATGACTCTATTCACCATGCTGAATTGTCCCTCACACCCCTGACTTCAGGGAGGGGCTGAACCTTCAGGAAAAAAGTAGCATTGCAGCTGTCTCTGCCTCTTCCAGGATCAGGCCATTGGCAATAAACAATCAGAAGCTTCGAAGCTTGAAGAGAACAATATTGTGGCATTTGGCTTCTCTCTTTTTTCTTGTGTTGTTCAGCAAATGGGGAAAAAATGCTGCCTTTCTCTAAGGCAGAAGCATGTGTTTAGGCTGCAAGAAAACAACAGCCCTAAAAGAAATCTCAGGAAGAATTATGTAACAGTCACTCTCCTGTTGGCCATAGTAGGACATTACCCATCGTGAAATCTTACCACAAAAAAAGAAAAAGCAACCTTCCCGATTTTTCACAGATATATTATATGACTGCCTGTTCTGAAACAAGTCCACAAAAATTGCACCCAATGTGTTCAATAAAAAACACTTCTCATTTTAGTAGTTGACTGAAATCTAAGTCTACAAGGATCATGGACTTCTCTAGTAGTTGGGCTTAAATGCACAATCGCAACTCGCACCCCAGTTTTAGATCTAAACTATTATAGAACGTGCCCCCTCCATCCTGAATGGCATATGTCTCCTTCATGTGCTGTTCTCCAAGTGGTAGAACTGCTCTCCAAGTGAACCGCTTCAAAAGTAGCACTGTGGGGCAAAAAAGTAGCAAGAGATACGTTCAGCAAGTCTAAGCATGAAGTACACCTCCCAGCCCAATATGGACAGGGACTCCAGAGCCCTTTGTGATAACTATGAAGCCTCTGGATTGTCTTTCCATTCCAGATTGGAAGGAATGCCACCATCTCAGAGAGCACTGCTTCAAAAGTGAGTTGCCTGAGCAAAGAGATTGCACTTTTGAGGCAGCAGGTACCCCCTTCTTCTGCACAAAACAATGACACACCACTGGAGGCATACTCTCTTTTCATGCTGAGAGGGGAGCCTGCCAAATTCTTCAGTCTGGGAGGCTGGGCCATGCTGTTTGGGAGGACCCTGAGTAGCCTAGCCAGCAACAGTCCCTACCCCAAGTCTGCAGAAGCTGTCCTCACTGCCATAAGCAATTTCTCTGTTGCTAGGGTCTCAGTGAGAACTGGTTCATATATCTTTGTACCAATCACATGCCAGAGTCTGCCCTGAAGGATGAAAGTGACAAGGGAACAAGCAAATACAGGAAATATAAGAAAACAGTGCTCTATGAATTCTGGATAACTGAAAAATTGCAACTGGTTAAGTCACATATGTGTGGGGGCCCTTTACAGAAAACATTTTGTAGAAAACAATCCAGTTAAAATAGTTCTCGATAAAAAGAAGGCTTAAATATTTTTATTGGAGAAAACATTTACCTGGGCTGTAAGGCAAATAAAAGTAATCTTACAGAATGATGTACTATTTCAGGGTCTGCAGATAATTTCTGGTTGACAGTAGGCAAGGAGATGGACAGAAAAGCATGTGTGACCCAGCACATTTGTTCAGCTTCCTGAAAATTAGCTTAAACCGGAACTGTCTAATTGCACTGGCAGTAGTCCAGCAATTAAGGGTGCAATCCTATGCATGTGTTTAGACAGAAAGAAGTCCTACAACTCTCAGTATCCCCCAGCCACCATGCTGGCTAGGGAATGGTCGGAGTTGTAGGACTTTTTTCTGTCTAAACATGCATAGGATTGCATCCTTAAGCACTTAAGATGTTCATCTGGAGACATGATTCAGTGTCTAATGCATTCTGCTTTTGACACACTGATAGAAGTAAGTCTTACAGACTTCAATGGGACTTACTCCCTGGGATATGTATAGGATTGCAGACTGAGGTTGCAATCCTGTACACACTTACCTGGGAGTATGTTCTATTGACATTAATGGGGTTCACTTCTGAATAGACATGCATAGGATTGCATTTAGTGTGGCTTTTGTAGTACGTGGAAATTGTGTGCTTGGGCTCAGCTATATGCAGGATTTTAAAAATGATTCAGACAACTGTGTTACACCATTAGACTGAGATGTAATGTAATCCATACTGTAGTCATAAAATACATATACCATGCAAAGCACAGCAAAATGAAAACATTTTAGTTTTTAAAAAAATCTAATGGCAATCTCATACTGGGTATTAAATGAAGTACTTCAATAATTTTTAAATGGTAGCCATAATGCTTCTGGATTTTGCCTCAGAAAGGTGCTATTGTTGGTGAACATTTGAAAGAAAATAAAAATACAGGGCAATTCCCCAAAACGGTACAGCTAGTTCTGTGTGCTACAAAAGACTTTGGATGTGTTCTTCAGTACGGAACACACACACATGGGCACATGATGCACCTCACAGCAAGTTGTCCCAAAAGTGCTACTGATTGACTGATACGCTTATGCTTGCGGTACAGTGTACTTGTGCCTCAGCATAGTTTAAATAACGCACAAATGATATTATTTAAATTTAGAAATAACCTTGTAATGCAGTCCCCCTATTCATATAATTTTTTTTAAAAAAATCACAGATCAGTTTCAGCATCAGTTCTCAGTTTTTAGTTTCTCTAGACAGAGGTTGCAGGAATACACAGTAACATATAAAATCTACTTCAGATTAAAGAGCAATTGAAAATACACTGTAAAGTCAAATCCAAAGTTTTCTTACATTGATTAAATCACTGAAGTAAAGATCTAATGTTGAATATTGAATATCATAAAATTTTATGTATCCAACTGTAATGAATGTGTCATTTCTCTGTGATGACCAGCAACTAATTTGCTTTAAATTGACACCAAGAAGACTTTGCTCCCTATTGCACTTTATTTTTTTTAAGTAGATCTTCTTAAAAACACTAAAGATAATTCACCCATTGCTCTTCATAAAAAGAAATTCTATTTATTTAAAATCAAAGTGCTTAGTACCTTCACCTCTGAAATGTTTCCACTGATACCCATTATAATGCTAATGAAAAATTCTTTATAATTTTAACAATAACCCCAAATGCATTCTGCACAAATCACATATTTTTGATTCACAATGAACAATGGTTTGCATTAATCCCCACCCCCACCCCCTTTAATGGCACTTTCTGTTATCCAATACACGTTTACGGAATGCACACAAGAGTACTATCTATGGATGGGTGCAGGTTAATAGCAACAGTTCTAATGCTTTACCAAGTGCAATTTGCAACATGATTTCTTAAGCAAAAATAATATCCAAAGATAAAGACTCTGTAAGCCATTGCCACATTAAATCACATTTTTATTTCTGCAAGTACAAGTAGAACAATGTTTTATTGTTATAGATCTAAAGGAAACCTCTTCCCTTTTGAATGAGTGCTACTCCATTACAGTATAATTTGTTTAAACACCTATCAAGAACATTACAGGTTATTTCTGGCTAGCTATTCAAACCATAGTCTGTACAACCAGTATATTACTGTCGATCAGTTTACTGTTTGATTAGAGTTTAACATATAGTGTCAGAACAATATTTAAAAACCTTTACTGTTGAAATTCCGCAAGACAACTCAGAAGGATCAAGGTACTAGTCCAGCTCCCTAGTGTTTCTGGTTGCTTAATTTTTCTTATGTTTTCAATGGGATTTTAAAAGCATTCTTCAAGTTGCTGTCATACTTTTTGTTCAATTTTGATCAAATATAATCAATTCTGTATTCCAGTACTGTAAACACCTATGCTTCGGCAGCAGAATACTGGCAATTATTTACAGTTTCTTTCCAGGTGTTCTGCTCACCTCCACCAAATTTCTGACATGTAGCAACTAATTTATGGTAAAAGGGAAACAGACATCCTATGATACAGTAATCTATTTCTTACCATACAGGTCCCTCTTTTTTATGTTCTCAGTATATAGAGAATGCATGGATAATGCCAAAGTTCTTTCTTGTTTGCTAACATTCATTCTGAGGAAGTGGCTGGCAAGGGGCAGTGTCTCTGTGGGCCAGTTAGCATGATATGACAGCCCACTGAGGGTTAATTTCCCCTCAAGGAGCTGCTGGCCGCCATTATGAATATGCACCACTGACCGGGGCGGTTGTCATGTCGTGAGGACCTGGATCGTGGGTTTTGAAGGTTAAACAACCCTTGCATAACTCTAAAACAGACCATAGGTTATACAAGGGTTGTTTAACCCTTTAAGGGCTGTCGTGTCATGTGAACCTGGTCATTGGGAAAGGAGATTAAAGACTGCAAAAGGTATGTGAGATTGACTATGGTCATTTTCTAGCTGAACTTGCCTTTGAGGAGGTAAAGACAAAATTGTTTCCTTAAAGGATGACATCCCCATAATTTAGCTAGATATGTGTGGTGCCAGGGACAAACTAGCATGAGGAGTTGAAGGAATATCTATGTGAGCAAGAAAGAGATGGAGGGGACACTTAGGGCATTTCTATACCACCCTAAAATCATGCATTTAAAAGAGGGCTTTCTGCTTCCGTTTTAAATGCAGGATCACAAGTGACTGCCTTTGCCCGTGCTCCCTTCCCCCCTCGCCCCCCCATATCTGAGTCTTCCATTATCTTTCATCGATCTCGCTCCTTCCTGCTTTAACTCTTTTGACAGAGGAAACTCAAGCAGAACACAAAGGGGTAATTTGATAGCTCATTATCTGCGATCTATTTAAAAACGGAACAAAGGGCATTTAGTGCAGAGGGTCATGGCAGGGTCACTGCATCATGTAAAGAGCCCGCAAACTTCCGTGAAGGAGCAATCTCAATCACAGGATAAAAGCCTGGTGTGAAGGAGCCCTCAGTTAAGACACTGAGGATTCTGAACAGTTGTATCTATTTCATTACTATTATAGGTGCAAGATTAGTGGTAAAGAAACAAATAGCCATTGGTTATTTAATTCAGACTGCCAATATGTGGATTAAAAATGACACATCTTGACCATGGATTGTCTTGATAAATTCCAGCTACTGGCCCTCTGTTGTACAGCTGACTGGCTAAGCTGGTCTCAAATTATAATGGCATAGGCATAAGTAAATCATATATATGAAATAATCTCAGGCAGATTTACCTGAGATTGTACATACATGTAGTAGTGAATCAATAATTTGATAAAATAATCAAAATTTGCAACAGAAAATTCAGCAAAGAAGAAGGCAGCTTTAACTATAATTTGATTGTAACTTCTTTATATGAAAACGTGTGGCTCTCATGGTGTACGTATAGTTGCATCATAATGGAATAAATTAAAAATGGAACTCCTGTAACACTGCCAACACAAATAAATTCAGGACTGATTTGAAAGGTCCTGCCCAGCCTATTATAAACATGTGGGCCAAATGCTCTTTCCTCCTTTTTTTTAAGGGACTAAACTACCACCATTTACCCACATTGGTTACTTTATACTCTTTTAAACATTTTACCTCTATTACTCTCAGTCATCTTTCCAAAGATCTGCCTACACTCTTAATTGGCATGCTGTGCTGGATGCAACAGCCATTTTTGGTATCAAGATATATTTTAAAGCATTCTAATAGAATGTGGCAAGCAATTAGTACAGCCTCAACATGAACTCTTATTTAGCAACTTCTGAATATTTAATAAATGTTCTTTTGGAACAGTTTTCACAGACTAACAATATTGTAATCACTACCTCAAAATCGCTGTGTTATACGAAGTGAGAATACAATTATTAGCTTCATATTAATAGTTATTGCTAGAGTACATATGCTATACAATAACATAGGAAAAGAATTATCAATCCTGCTCACACATTTTGTCTTCAGCTTTTACCCATTCCCAACTGCTGTGTGTGCTAGAACTCTGCTCCTAAATGTTTTTGCAGATGTACATGCCTGCAACATCATTATGAAAACAACAACAACAGGCAATTACAGACTGTGCTAGTGACTGGATTTGGATGACATGTTGCAGCTCGCTGTGGGTTATTTAACCCACAACAAACCATGGTGCGATGGCTGTTTAACCCTTGCATAACCCATGCTCACTGGGTTTGTACAACATGACAACCTCTGAGTGGGAATTGCATATTCAAAATGGTGGACACACATTTCCAGCACGCACCACAAATTCATCATGGGTTAAATAACCCATAGTGGGCTGTTGTGTCATGTGAACAGCATCATTATGCTGATGCAGTGTTTGAAATGTGTCTTCCATTCTTCCTAAACTCTTAGATCTGATCCACAGCATATCTTTTGAGATCAAGCAAGATTGAAGTGCAGTTACACATTTTTGACACTTTGACAAAATATAGCTGTTTTATTTTGGGGGCACAGAGGTTCTTAGACAGACCTCACATGTTTCAAATAAGGGGCAATACAGGAAGAACAAGCATATCATATATCCTATTTTTGCACCTCAATACAGGGAAATGACATACATAGGAAGCAGAAAGAGAGGAAACATGAGTCTTCAACCCATGGTTTGGAAATTGGATAGTAACTTATGTCTACACCTAGCCACTGAGATTTGGGCTGAAATGGGACTTGAACCCAATATCCAAGTCCCAATGGCAGTTTGGTTTGTTGTTGTTGTTTTCGTTTTCCTGTAAATAATCCAGTCAATTGTTCATTTACACACTGGTTTCATAGGGTTAATAAACTACACTGGTTCTGTTTAGCCACCTGGAGACATTTGCCTAAGGATTTCTTTTGTGATAATATATTAACATATATTCACACATGCAAGACCCATATTCACACACACCTCATATGAGTGCTATGACTCAAATATCCTTCATGATGGTCAACTGTAAACCTGAAAACTCAGAGGATTCTTCAACTGCTTAAATCTGTAAGATTATATCTATATCTAACTCCGTAATGCCTATGAAAATCCTCTGAGTTTTCAGTTTTGCACTTAAATCTGCAAGGTAAATTATTCAATATGTCTTATTTGCTCAGCTCCACAAACAAAACAACACCGTGTAATTATTCAAAATAGTTATATGAGTAGCATGGGAAGTGTGTGATTAGTCTTAAAAGAAAAATGAATAAGTTTCAACTTACCTCCCTGCAACTCCCCTGTGTGAGCTCTTCAGTTATTATATAGTGGAAACACAACAGGCTTGATAGAGCTGCTTGTAATGTCCAAAGCCACTCTAAGATAAGTTGAGTTTTAAAGAGTCGGAAGTGATTAATTTCATTGTTATATTACACATATTAGCTCCTAAATTCTTGAACATGGCCTGTATTATAGAATTTATGCTTTAAAAAAATCTGTGACTGTGCTGTGTGCTTTAGGTATTTGTGGCTGTTAGGCACTGTAACATCAATTTCAATCAATTCAATCACTGTATTATTTGGGCTCTTGTGCTCACAGAATATTTTGCTCTGCAGAATTAATAATGAAAAGGATAGCACATTAGTAGTTTGAAGGCCAATCTTCTACACCTTTTCATTTGGTTGAAATGGGAAAATAATAAGGCTAAAGCTGGATACCAACAAACAGTCATATATTAAGGAAAACAATTGAGAAATATGAACTTAAAACATCTTCCTTGCAAATTCTGAACAGTTACAGTGAGTGTGAAATTTATTATAAATCTATTAATTAATTAAAAATAAAAAAAATGTTCATGCATTGACATTACATCTACAACACAACAAATGCTGTCCATATGCATGTATTATTTGTGCGATCCTTCTCTCTCTCAAAAGAAGGGTAATACAAAGAAATCGTTTTGAGCCAAGGTCATATGTTACTTTGTATATGTGACAGGGGGCATAAGCATCAATGCTACCCCACGATGCATACAGAAGACTATTCAGGTAAGCTTGAGAACCCAACATAAGGAACAGCAAGGAAACAAGAGAGAGAGAATATGGAGCTTTGAGAGTGTACAATGTTTCCAGCATGACAACTATAACCAAGATCTCCTAAATTACAATATTTCTGCAAGAGATATGCCTGGCTCCCTTCATGATTATTTTTAAACAGGCTTGAAATATTTGGATGTTTCCATCTGCTTTAAATAAGATGCTGGTCCACATCCTAATTTTACATTATGATTTTAATTGCTGCTGGTATTTTCATTTGTATTCCAATGGTATTTTAATGCTGCTGTTTAAGTTTATTGTGAATGTGTGTGTGTGTGTGTTTCATTGGTAAACTATCTTCAGAAGGCTTTTTTTTAACTTTAAATGTGCTATAAAATATTTTAGTAATGATGATGATGATTAATAATACTGATATCATGATGAAACCACTGTCTGGGATTTGCACTGGTTACAAATCAGTAGACAGCCGTTACTTATACTGATATAGCGCGCGCGCACACACACACACACACAAATGTCTAATCTGGTATAAAAAAATTAACCAACACCAGAGCTCAAGTCAACTCTTCAGGTCACCAATTAAATGTTATCAATACACTTCAGCCACTGAGACCCAAATGATATTAACAAATAAAACAGGCAATTCAAACTGGAATCACTGTTGCAAATGCTAGACGGCTACAGTGAATAGCTATATTGCCTGACAAACAATATAACAGTTTATGAACTTTCCACAGATGCGAAGAATAAAGGGTGAAATCTTGCGCAAATTTAGGTGACTCACATTCCATTTACTTTGGTGGCATTTAGGCAGTCTAGCTGTGTAAGGGTGTATACACCTGCATTCAAGTTGCATGCATTACATCAATGACCAGGTTGAGAAGATAAAACAGCCTGCTGTGGGTTAATTAACCCTTCAGGCGCTGCAGCACATACTGTCAAACATTATGAATATACATGTGTTGACCGGGGGCTGCCATGGCTTGTCGTGTCATCCAAACCTGGGCAGCGGGGGTTATTTGGGGATTAAGCAACCCTTGTATAACCCATGGTCAGTTTTAGGGTTCTGCAAAGTCGTTTAACCCTAAAATAAACCCTGCCACCTGGGTTCAAATGACATGACAGGCCACAGCAAGCCAGGCTGGCCCTTGCTTATTCATAATGGCAGCCAACATGCACTGCAGCTCCTCCTGCGTATATTAACCCACAATGGTCTGTTGTGTCATATGAACTGGCCCATTGCGATTTAAGGGTCAAACAAAACTGGAGAACATTCAAAATGCCCAATGGAATAAAGAGCCGAAGTCTCAAGACGTTGAAAAAACATATAGCTTTATTCCGAGAAGTAGCCCTATGCATTTGGCCCTGAATAACATATATCGGCCTTCATCAGGTTTTCTAAAAGTGCCTGCAGAGATCTCTGAAAAACATAGTCTCCAAGATGAATCCTGAAACACATCTTGGAGAGATCACATCTCATCATCTTGGAGATGTTTTTCAGAGATCTCTGCAGGCACTTTTACAAATACTGACCGTGATGAAGTCGCACATATTATTCAGGGCCAAACACATAAGGCTACTTCTTGGAATAAAGCTTTATATTTTTTTACATCCTGAGACTCAGGCTCTTTATTCCACTAGGCATTGTGATTCAAGTTTGCCTATATGGATTGCTATCAAAGGGTGCATAGCCAGAGAGCTTTTGAGGTTCACAGCAGTGCTGATGGTATAGACATGTTTTACATATATGCTTAATGATTGAAGCATAACGAGAGGTCAGTACAATACAAGATGCACGGCTACTCTACACTGTAGGCCATAGAATTAGTCCTTGTGGCTTTAGATGGAGTTGTGGATTTCAAAAACCTTTGCCCAAGGATATCTATGGAGGTGTCAGGGAGACATAACCTTTCCAAGAATTTTTTTGACTGAGAAAGAACATTCAATTCTGTAGAGAAATTCCTCCAACACTGCTCACTCACGTGTCATATGAGGAAGACTGAGACTGGAAGGGGAAGGGAAAAGAGCAAGCAACTCAATCAACAGGACAAGACAATGTTTGTTTGTTTATCTCTAAAAGCGTTAAAGAAGTTTTGATGTGTCTACATTTGTCATGATCAAGAGGAGTTTCTGGGCCCACATCACATTTGAAAATTAAGGCATATACTTTTGCCCAGATGGAAATGAGAGTGGATATAGTTTTTTTTGGAGTTGAAAGCGGTATAATAGAGCATTTTGGTTCAGAACTGTACATACATTTTTATATCCCACCAGCCAGGAGCAAAACAACCTATGGAATTTTATAGAAATAACTCTGGGCGGGGGGGGGGGGATCACACAGTTAAAAGTTATTTCAATCAATGTTGAATAAAAATATACACATCTGTTTTGATGTCAAATGAAACAATTTGGACCAAACTACAAGAGCTTACAAAAGCTAACAAAATATTAGCCCAAGCATAAATAACTATACTTGCCTCCTCAACAGGGGTGAATGCCTATTATCCCCTAATCGGTGAGAACCACAATGGCTTCAGACAAACTCTGACATGCAGTATCTGGCGGAAAAAAAAAAAAAGCAGGCATTTCCCTTGCTGTTTCTGCTCTTATCCTAGCATCTGTGCAAGTAAGGTGAGACTCCACCATTCCTTTCAACTGTCTGTGCCAGCTGGAGGATGAGAGAGGAGTGGGGTCTTTTCTCCCTTGCAGGAAGCTGAAACACTGGGAGAAAATCCTGTTTCTATCCTTCTCTAAAGCCTTCTGCAGGTGAGAAAAGACCTTCTTCTCCCTCCAGTCCTCTAACAAGTATGGAGGATTAGAGGGAAATGCAGAGTCTTGCCTAACTTGTAGGAAGTGTTGGCACCAAAAGAAGCAGCTGGTATTTCTCATGCTGTTCTTGTCCTTTTCCAAAAATTCCTACAAGTCAAGAAAAGACCCTGTCTCTCCCTAGAACCCTCTGTGCTTGCTAGAGGACTGGAGGGAGAGGTATGATTCTGCCTGACTTACAAGAAGCTTTGGAGAAGGACAGTGGAGGAAATGCCTGCTGTTTCTTTCTCTTGCTAATGCTTCCAGCAAAGGCAAGAAGATTCTACCTCTTCCTCCAGCCCTCTAGCAAGTAAAAAAATTAAGGATTTTTTCTCACTTGAGCTGTTGCTTCTCTTCTGATATTTCTTACCGTATCCACACCTCTGTGGAAGTCAGACTAGACTCTGCCTCTTTTCCAACCCCTCTGTGCTTGTCACAGGGATTGGGGTGGAGCTGGTAGTGAAGGTAAGAGGCTTGGCTGATGTCAGAATGATATCTGTAGATCCCTCATGATGCCTCGTCTGTTTAACAATCCTACTTTAGCAGATGGTACATACAATGAAATAGGACCTTGCCTTTGAAAGCACATGCTAATATAAATTAAGGCTGGTGCTTTTATTGTACCCAATCCATGCCACAATAAATTAGGGTCAACACATTTTTGAACTTCAATGAGAGTGGCTATGGAGTAAACATGTGCATTGCCAAGGAATACAACATGTTTCTCTCCACAATCCTATGTACTGGGGACTGTATAGAAAACAAGCTTTCTACACAGTGTGAATCTTCCCTAATTATTATAGCATGAGCACCTCATGAAGTATGCTCTCGCTTGTGGAAGTTCATGCTTCAATAAATTAGTCAGTCTTTAAGGTATCTTAATTACACAGTGCAGTCTCCAGGCTATTGGGGGGGGGGGGGCAGCTGGGCAAGCTGTTCTTAGTGCTGTCACCATTGTCCTCTCCCTTTCAGCCCAATTTGCACCACTGCCCAGAGGGAGAAGGGAAGGGAAGCACAGGCTGCTGCTCCTTCTACTTGTTCTCGTCAGTACTTACTGACTAGAGAGGACAAGTGAACAGGCAGTGACAGCAAGGAAAGATGAAAAGCAGATCCAGAGGCTGGTGGCAGGGGCCACCTGCTGGGTGCCCAACAGTGGCAACACCAGACACCAGTCATGTTAATAATAATCGGCCTGTCCTCCACAGAGCCCAAAGCTTTATGAATAACTTTCCCAGGAGATCTCCCATCCAGGTACTGACCAGAGACAGACCAGTTTAGCTGCTGTTGCTGCATCATATGTGATCAGATCATGTCTAGGGCTAGTTGTACCATATTTATTTACTGAAAGAATCATCTGGTGGTTACATTTTGGTGGACTCAGTCATTAGGATCTGTATCATTAGGGCTATATCATTTCTACAATGGTTCACTATGTGGACACTGCTTTTGTCACTATTTCCTATTCTTTTCTAATCCTCTTCCCACATTCTCTCTTTTCTGAAATGCCTGGATCCATATGTGCCCTTCCACTCCAGAAAGAATCTACTGTTCATGGAAGGCCTGTTTCTAACCTAGCAGAAGAGTGCTGAATGAGAAAAGAGACCCCAAATCCAAAGTTCTTTCATTTGTCCAAGGCTTTGCATACACTTTTTTCCAGACCTTTTATAGCCCACTAAAGTTTATATACTACAGCCCATGTCTTCCTTATTCACTATGTTTCTCACACTTTAGTGGCCCTGAGTATCATTTCCTTGGTAGAAAGACTGGGTGCAAATCAAATAAATAATAAATAAATAAACCTCTGAAATGTTGTGGTGCTACAGTATAAGAAGTCTTCCACAAACTGCCTTGGAATAGCACTTTTGTTATGGAATAGCACTAATACATATTATCCTTCTCTTTACTGTTCTTGGAATCCAAGCCTGTTTTTGAAGCCCAGGCTCACTCCAAACGTTCAAAAGCATAAGTTGTTCTACCAAAAACAAACAAATAAAATTTACATGTTATCTCAAGAACCAGCACTTTGAATTGCTCCTGGAAAATAGCTAGGAGTGCATTTAGTAAAGCATTAGAACTGTATGCTCCAAATGGCCAGTCCCAGTTAATAACCTGGCAGCTGCATTCTATACCATTCTACTGCGCTTACTAAGCATTTTTCAATAGGGATGGCTGAGAAATTTGTTCATTTCAACACAAACTTACCAAATTTGCACTTATCAAAGTTAAACACAAACCTGAACAGTTTACTGCCAAAAATCTGTATATTTCTGAACTTTGCAATGCAGTCTGCAAAAAAAGAGAGAAAAGTATACACATAAAATGCATGCAAAAATGCATACATTTAAAGAAGAATGCATACAAACCCCTTTATTCAGTGGGGGAAATGCGCACATTTGCAAAAGTGGACACCAAACAGTGTACATTTGGAAATACGTAGACAAAAATGCAGATTTCTTTTAAGGCTCTACATAGGGGCGAATGCTCCTTCCTTGTTCTCCTCGACCTCTCAGAGGCTTTTGATACCGTTGACCACAGTATCCTCCTATTGTGGTGGTTCCAGTCCTTCCCCTCTGGCAGGTACCAGAGGGTAGCATTGGGAGAGGAGGTTTCGGACACGTGGCCACTTACTTGTGGGGTGCCACAGGGTTCCATCCTCTCCCCGATGCTATTTAACATCTATGTGAAGCCGCCGGGGGCTATCATCAAGAGGTTTGGGGTGCGGTAGGGATGTACGAAACTCCCCTTACCTGGCTCCGCCAGGTTCCGCTGGGGGCGGAGGCGCTCCGTCCTTCCCCCCGGAATCCTGGCTGGCTGGCTCCACTCTGCGGGGATTCCACGGAGCTGCTGGCTGGCTCCGCCAGCAGCCGGACATCCGGCCGCTGGCTAGCAGGGACGCAAATGGCGGCAGCTGTAGCCGCCGCCGTTTGCGTCCCTGTAGTCAGCCATGATAGGCTACGTAAAGACTTACGTAGCCTATCACGTCTGGCTTTAAAAAAAAAATGCGCGTACGCAAATGGCGGCGGCTACAGCCGCCGCCATTTGCGTTCCTTATTTCTGGCCATCTTAGTCTACGTAAATATTTACGTAGACTAAGACCGCGAAAATAAGGGGGAACGCAAATAGCGTCTGCTACGCTATTTGCGTTCCCCTTATTTTTGCTGTCTTAAGTCTATGTAAATATTTATGTAGACTAAGACGGCCTAAAATAAGGAATGCAAATGGCGGCGGCCGTAGCCGCCGCCATTTGCGTACGCGCATTTTTTTTTATTAAGCCAGACGTGATAGGCTACGTAAGTCTTTACGTAGCCTATCACATCCTGTTAAAAAAAAAAAACCCCGACAAGACTGCAAATGGCAGTGGCGGCAGCCGGTGGGAAGACCAGCCGCTGCAGCCGCTGCGCAGAAGCCCCCGCTGCCCGGAAGATCCGCCCCAGGTAAGTTTCGCCCCCGGGGGGATCCGCAGGGGGGTGGCAGGCCGTTCCGCCACAGATTTCAGGGGGCCGAATGCACTGGCATTCGGCCTCACTGAGATCCGCGGCGGAATTCTCTGCCATCCCTAGGGTGCGGTGTCATCAATATGCGGATGACATGCATCTCTACCTCTTGTTCAAATCTTCACCAGGGTTGGCCATAGAATCTCTGTCCAAATGTGTGGAGATGGTGAGTGGCTGGATGGGGAGGAACAAGCTGAAGCTGAACCCTGACCGAGGTACTTTTGGTGGGAGACAAGAGGAGGCTGGGGGATGCTTACCTGGTGTTGAATGGGGTACAGCTACCCTTGAAAGACCAGGCCCACAGCCTGGGGGTCATTTTGGACTCCCAGCTGTCCATGGAGGCTCCGGCTCCGGTGTCAGCGCTGTACCAACTCCATCTGATATGGCAGCTGCGCCTCTACCTTCCTGACCATCTGCTCCCATCGGCAGTGCATGCCCTGGTCTCCTCTCATTTAGACTACTGTAATGTGCTCTATGTGGGGTTACCCTTGAAGACAGTTCAGAAGCTGCAGCTGGTACAGAACACGGCGGCTCACCTGATTAAAGGCAGGTACTGGCAAGATCATATCACTCTAGTGCTGAAGGAGTTGCACTCGTTACCAGTTGTTTTCCAGGCCAAATTCAAGGTGTTGGTTTTGACCTTTAAAACCCTATATGGTTCCGGCCCAGCCTATCTCAAGGAGTGCCTCCAGCAACACCAGACAGGCCGCTTAACAAGATCAGCCTTGGATGGCCTTCTCTCTGTCCCATCAGCCAGGACAGCTAGACTGGTGGGGACAAGGGAGAGGGCCTTCTCTGTGGTGGTCCCCACTCTGTGGAACTCCCTTCCTAGGGAACTCTGCCATGCCACCTTTAATGAGCTTCCGCTGCGCATTAAAAACGTGGTTGTTCAGGCAGGCATTTGGGGTGGGTTAGGGTATTTTTTAGAAATATGTTTTTACTGTAGAATTTTATTGTTTTAAACTGTTTTATTATACACTCTGTACATAGCCCAGAGTGGCTGAGTGACCAGCCAGATGGGCGATTCATAAATTTAATAAATAAATAAATAAACATGCATACAAATTTTCATGTGGACTCAAAAAATTGCAATCTGATGTAGAATCAGGTCATAACACACTTAGTATTGGAAAAATGAGAACCTGAGTGAAACTGAGCTTGACAGATTAGCCCACCCAAGTTTTTAAATATAACCCCACATATAATACACTACAAGAATCCAATCTGAACGTCAGATTGAGAAACTGTGATCAGATCCTTTTGTTCAGGTAAGGGCACAGTTGGAATACCAGCCATAGCTGATAATTTAATAAGCACCACCATTACCTATATATCCAAGAGCACTGCCATATCCAGAATCACTCTCAAGCACTCTTTTGGAGTTCAACCCCATCCAAAACAGACTGAACACCTAAACACAGATCAGCTCTTCCACCAACAGACAGTACTCCCACCTTCCCTGGATTAAGTTTCAGTTTGTTTGTCCTGATCCAGTCCACTACTGTTCTCAAGAACTAGTTTAGGATTTCTACAGCTTCCCTAGAATTAGGTAGGAAAGAAAGGCAGAGCTGGTTGTCATCAGCATACTGACTACACTGTGGCCTAGATCTCCAAATCATGTCAACCAACAGCTTCATGAAGATATTAAACAGCATGTGAGACAAGACAGCCTATAGCAGCACCCCACAGGTCAAAAGCCAGGGGTAGAGCAGTAGTATCCCATTACCACCATCTGAGTCTACCTTCCAGGAATAATTGGAACCACTGCCAACAGTGTTTCCCAATACCATCTTTGCAAGGCAAAATCCAAAGGCTATTGCGGTTGATGGCACTGAAAGTTGCTGAGAGATCCAAGAGAACTAACAGGTTCTGAGAGAATATACTCTTCACTGTCAATCTCCCACTGGAAGTCATCCACCAGGACAAAGACAGTTCTGTCCCCAAACCAGATTGGAAGCCAGATTCAAATGGGTCCAGTTTTTAATGGACCCATTCATCTCTATAAGTGAGGTTACAATTACAGTCTCACAATGGCTTCTAGTATTACTGGAATTGGAATGATGCATAGTTGGTATCTGCAAACATGATAACAGTTCGAAATACCTTTGAACATAAAAAAAACTCCACAAGGACCTAAGCTACTGCATGTTCTGACTGCAATTGTGCATCAAAAAGTGCTCCTGTTTCTCATTATGTATTTCTTTATTAAAAATTATATCATCCTTCTATAAATTTGGTCCCAGGGTGGTTTACAACTTTTTAAAATTAAAATGTTTAAAAGTACATTATAAACCAAATTAAAACTAGCAAAAGGAACAACAGCAGAGATTAAATCACAACTGCTTAAAATTCCTCAGTGGATATAAAGCTCTACTGGCATCTAAAAGAAAGTAACATTAGCACCAGTCAGGCCTCCCAGGGGAGGCCATTCCAAAATCAGCGTATCACTGCAGAAAAGGCCCTCCCAAGGCCTCACTTCCATTAGGGAAAGCACAGAGAAGGGCATGAGCAGATAATCTGAGAATGCAAGTAATTTGTATATAGGTACCATGCCTTTTAGGGCTTTAAACAAACTAGCACTTTGCATTAGGCTCTGAAGCAAACAGGCTTCTAGTGAAGTTTTTAAAAACAAGAGATATGATCCAAGCAGGCTGTTCCTATTAACATTTTAACAGCTGTATTCTGAAGCAGCTGAAGATTCTGAATCATCTTCAAAGGCAGCCCCATATACAATGAATTACAGTAATCTAGTTGGGAGGTTGCCAGAGCACTGTCCCTGTCCAGGAGGCTGCAGCTGGCGAATCAGCCACAGGTGGTAAAAGCCACTGCATGCCACTGAGGATATCTGAACTTTTAAGTGTCAAAGCTGTATTCAGGAAAACACTCAAGCTGTACACCTTCAGAACTAGTTCAATGCCTTATCCCTGGACCAGGGAATAATCTAGCATAGTATGATACTCTATATCACTATTATACAGCACAGTATGAGATTTATAAACAGGTTCAAAGGCCAATTTATTTCAAATCTTCTCCCAGCCCATCCTAACCATAGAAAGACACAAACACAGAAACTAAAACAATTGTTGTTCCTGGACTAGCAGCTACATTGGAGCTGGATACAAGGATCAGCACTGGGTATAGTAATACTTGGGGTTCTTTTAAGCTGCTGTCTGAGTGCAGTGGCTGATGGAATTGGGCGATTAGTCTGAGAACAAGAACAGTGTTACTATTCATAAAACACCTAAAATGTCTAGGCACTGTAACCAGGATAAAATTAACAATGCTCTGCCTACAGGCTTACAATCTAATAATAAAACAATAAAAAAGGAAAAAAGAAAGAAAGAAGAGAACATTGTATGAGGAAATCATAAACTTAATAACAATATTATCAAGCATAAGCTAAGAAATAAAGACTACCAGCTCAGAACTGTATGGTGAATTACTGTATGTGTTATACTTCCAATAAAGTATAATGGCAATAACTTTCTGTAGCACTTTTAAACCTGATTCGCATGAGATGGCCAGGTCATCATAGGTTACGTAATCGATGATGAGCTGTGGTGTGTGCCGGGCGCATACAGCCAGCATTTTTAGTATGTAACCCCCAACTGAGGCAACTGGAGGTTGAGCTATGTCATGTGAATCCGGCCATCATGGGTTATTCGAGGGTTAAACATCTCCCGCGTAACTCTTGATTAGTAGTAGGGTTATGTGAAGATTATTCAACACTAAAATAACCAATGATGGCCAGGTTCACACAACATGGCACAACCCCTATCACTCCAATCGGATGTCTGGCATGGGCCATGACTCATCATGGCTTAAATAATCCACAATGAACCAGTTATGTTGTGCAAATTGGCCCTTAGAATAAAAATAGCTTTACAATCTTTGGGTTGTATCCAAGGTTAGTTTAACATAAGTCCCATTCATTTCAACAGGACTACTCTAAGTAGGATTAACATTGAATACAACCCTTTTATTCAACTCATTCTTGCCCAAATCTTGTTAGGTCAACCATTCTACATATGGGAAAACTGTAGCTGATGAACAGTGGTTTGCATAAAATCACCCAGCAAGCTCATAGGCCTTCCTGTCCTGTGTTCTCTCTACCATATGCCCTCTACTAACCTCTTACATTTAAGTTGATGAGAAATCAACAAAACAAAATATTTTTTAAAACCTATTGTATTTGGATAAAATGGAAAGTGTCTAAGCATCCATGCTACCCTAAAGATATTTTGGGCAAACTTATCTTCACCTTAGCTTCTATTAGTTTCCCACCACACCATTATGGTGTGATCTTGCTATATCTACTTTGCTATATAACAAGGGAGTTTCAGCTTTTGGTCTCTAGTGACTCTTTAAAAAGACCATCCATTTTATTCTGTAAAGTTGTGATGTTTTAACTAGAAGAAGAAATATCTGACAACTTGACACTGCAACTTGACATGCCTAATGCAAGGACAAAGTTTAATGCATCGCTTCATCTCAGTGCCCTGTGGCTATTTCATGTATTAAAAAAATATTAATTCATTAGTTGAGGTGCAGCTTCCAGAATCTGAAATATACCCCTGAGAAACAATGGCACCTTGGAAGTAGGAAGGGCCATAAATATTTCAGTAGGGAGAATACTTCTGTGTAGATCATTAGCTTTATGAAGGTCCTAAGTCAACTCAGATTCTACAGTGTAAACATGTCTAATATGTATTGTAATTAAATATCAGAAAGTACCAGTGAGATGTTTCATTCTCTATACAGGAACAGAAAGGGTTAAAGAGATTAGGAGGGCCAGGTGCATAAGATTCTTGGCCATCTGGCTGGAGCTGTATTGTCCACAGAAGCTGTTGTGGCAATATCCAAATTACTTCGAGCTGGTACAGGGAAGGCGGCATTAGTACAGCAAGGCCATATTTGGTACTTTCTGGGAGTGGGGTGTAATTTCTCTCTAAAGTCTGGATTAATGGCCTCTATGTGTGTGTGGTTTGTGATTGGGGGTGGGTTTAACTTTAAAGTTGAGCTCTTTCTTTCTTTCTTTCTTTCATTCATTTTTCAGGAAAAATAGCTTTACCACCACTTCAGGCAGACGCTTTGCTGCCCTCAGTAGAATCCCCTTTGAAATATGGGGCAGAATGCCCCATGGGAAAGATGTTACATCATGATGTACCATTATTCCCAGGGGCATTCTTGGGGGAAAAGATATCTGCCCTGATTGACCAAACAAACCCAGAACCGTATATAGGTTTAAAAGTAAACCCACATACCCAGACATTTTTCAACTGACACAAAGTGACCACTTTTGAGGGTGCTTAATGATCCCGTTAAAGTGAGGGGGATATTTCGTCCAGGTTGAACTGGCACCCACGTTGCATACACTATCAATTTTTGTTTTGCAAGTCATTACAAGATCAGTTACCCACAGAACAGCTCTGGCTCCTACTCTATTTCCAGAAACAGTTCAAGATCTGGTGCTGACCTTCAAAGCTCTATATAGTTTGAGAACAGGACACTTTAAGAACCGCCTTCTCCTACTTACCCCTAGCCTAGGTAATTGGTTCAATTGTCAAACTGCTCTTAACATTAAGAAGTTTCTCCTAATGTTCAACTGACCCTCCTGTAACTTATGCCCATTAGATTTAGTCCTGCCCTCTGGATATGTATGCTGCTTTATATTAATTGTATGTATTCATTGATTTCTTTTATTTTAAATGTTTCTAGTCAATCTGAGAGGTTTTATCTGAAAAGCAGCATCGAAATATAATAAATAAATACCAGTCTCATGAACAATTTATCACAGTTGCTGGGAGATGAGAGAGGAAATTATTTTTTCAAGTGCTGGATTAAAAATTCTAGTTTTAATACCCTCCCTTAGTGGATAATGAGGCTCCAGTCTCAGGACTGGAAAATAGCACCATCTTGCACCCAACAACAGAGTGCAAACATAATATAAAACATCTCCCTCCAATCTATTATGAAATAAATCCCACAATTATTTATGAATATGCATTTATGTACATAGTGTATTTGCTTTATAATGCATGGTTTTGCTTTTACAATTACCTAAACAAATGTTTAGCTGATCTGCTCAGTCTACTGGGTATATGATTTGCGTTGAAGAACAGGAAAGAAAAACAGTCCACTTACATATTTATTGTAATCTATTTTGGTGTTTCAAGTAAATAACACACTTTTTGAAACTGGGGATATATTTATGTGAAAGACCTTAATACCTGCCAAGTTCTGTCTCCTGGGTAAATGTTAGAAAAGACTAACAAAACAAAACAAAAATCCATCCAGCGATAAAGCCTAAATACAAAGAAAACACTTTTAGTAATATTAAGGGAAATGTTTCAAAAGAGTGCACTGGGATTTGGCTATGGCACACAAGTACTTAAGAACAGGGCTATGGGCATGCTGAAATTGCTCTGAAATGTTATTTCTGGGGTTACTCATTTAATGACCAGTTAGTGCATTCCTTATCATAGAAGGCAATTTTTAAATAGAGTTAATCTAGTTATTATCAAACATTTGTATAGTGCTTTTGAATTATAATTGCTTTACAACTTGCTTCTCGTTTACAAGCACTTTTCATTGTGTATATGTGGAAATGAAGCTGAAAGCATAATTTTCCCAAGGACATCCAGCAATGACTAAAATAGGATTTGATTTGAAACGGAGTCTAATAGGCCAAAGTGACACTCGATCCACTGCACAATAAAGGACTCATGCTGACAGTCAACAGAGGGTTAAATGCAGATCCATTAGTTTTGCTTGTTAGGAAATAAAATCCCCATGGACACATTTTTTAGGTAGCTATACAAGATTGTTATAACATACCTGGCATGATGTTTAAGGCACCAATCCCAGTCAGTGATTCACCATATGTGTATCATTAATCAAGTGAAGCAACCCTAGGCAACATCAAACATGTGTCCCCAAACCTTACCTAGGAATTGCACCTTGTACAGTTCATGCACGTTCTGTATCATAAATACCTTATGTATCATGCACACAGCTTCGAGACTTTAGTATGGTTCTTCCCTGGTCCTCCTTCTTGTTGACCTCTTCTTCCCAGCAACTCCTTATTAAGTTCACCCCTCTCTCCCACAGTATTCTGACCTTTCCTTCTTTGGGTAGTTGCTCCACTTTATGCAGCAGTAGTAGAAACCATAGTATAACTTCCTTTTCTAGGATTATATCTCATAGAATCATAGAATAGTAGGGTTGGAAGGGTCCTACAAGGCCATCAAGTCCAACCCCCTGCTCAATGCAGGAATTCAAGTCAGAGCATCCCTGACAGATGTCTGTCCAGCCTCGTCTTGAACGCCTCCAGTGTGGGAGAGCCCACCACCTCCCTAGGTAATTGGTTCCATTGTTCCATCTATATTAGCTCTACTTAGAGTAGCCCCACTCCTTCCCTACAGTCTTTTCTTTTTAGCCCATTATTTATTCTCCCTCCTTCTTAAACGTGCCTCTTGGCTTCACTACCACCAATGTTCCCTCCTACTCACTCCGCGACTACTCCTTTCGCGCGACTACTACCACATGCTTCTTTGGTTTTCACACTTCTGTAACTTGCTGGGAACTGTCCCCCAGAAGATTTAAGCACCAGAGCTAGGGCAGGCTGTTGCATATTTACATGGCTGACACAAGGAAAAGCTGGATACTTCTACCTCTAGTGATTTCTTTTCTGGATAATCTTGTGGGGGTTCCCCCTCCCCTATGCAGACAAATTGTTTGCACTTCCTTTCTCTTCCTTAGCAGCAGACCAAAGGGATGTCAGCAGAACTTTTTTACTCTCACCTTTCTTCCTTGTGTTGTTTCACAAAACCGAGGAAATCAGAGGAGAGAGGCTGCTTTAAGATAAGCTGAGCAGGTCTGAGAAGGAAAACTCAAGAACTGAGCAAATCAATGCACCAATAGTAGGAGCCAAAGTACATCTTGTCACCAAAGGAAAGAAAAACAGGGCTCTTTCGACTCTTCTCTGTTACAGGCAGTCCTTATGAAGTAAAAGTGCAGCACATTGGTTCTTGTGTTGAGGTGAATGAAGACTTTTACTACAACAGATTGAAGTGGCTTGCTTGAGATCAAAGAACATATTGACAGTAGACAAAGAAGCCCATATTTCCAGTCAGGACTTTATTCTCCCTTCTTTTTACCCCTCTGCCTTTCTCTTATGGCCTTCCCTCTGCTACCTGGTATGACATTTCTCTCACAAACCAACCTGGACTTTTCCCTTGACAGAGGATGTACCAATTGTTATGGTAAAACCTATCTTCTTAGCCATTAGAATGTTAACAGTCTGTGACATCACCGACAATTGGTTAGTGACTTGTTGTTGTTCAGTCGTTCAGTCGTGTCCGACTCTTCGTAACCCCATGGACCATAGCATGCCAGGCCTTCCTGTCCTGCGCTCTCTCCCGGAGCGTGCTCAAGTTCATATTCATTGCATTGGTGATGCTATCTAGCCATCTCATCCTCTGCCGTCCCCTTCTCCTTTTGCCTTCAGTCTTTCCCAGCATCACGGTCTTTTCCAGAGAGTTTTCTCTTCGCATTAGGTGGCCAAAATATTTGAGCTTCAGTATCTGTCCTTCCAATGAACACTCAGGGTTGATTTCCTTTAGGATGGACTGATTTGACCTCCTTGAAGTCCAGGGGACTTGTAAGAGTCTTCTCCAGCACCACAGTTCAAAAGCATCAATTCTTTCCTTATAGTCCTTATAGTCCTTCCTTATAGTCCAGCTCTCACAGCCATACATTACTACTGGAAAACCATAGCTTTGATTACACGGACCTTTGTCGGCAAGGTGATGTCTCTGCTTCTTACAATGCTGTCTAGGTTTGCCATAGCTTTCCTCCCAAGGAGCAAGCATCTTTTAATTTCATGGCTACAGTCACCGTCTGCGGTGATCTTGGAGCCCAAGAAAGTAAAATCTGTCACTGCTTCCATTTCTTCCCCTTCTGTATGCCTGGAAGTGATAGGGCCAGATGCCATGATCTTCGTTTTTGTAATGTTGAGTTTCAAACCAGCTTTTGCACTCTCCACTTTCACCCTCAACAAGAGGCTCTTGAGATCCTCTTCACTTTCTGCCATTAGGGTGGTATCGTCTGCATATCGGAGGTTGTTGATAATTCTCCCAGCAATCTTAATTCCGACCTCTGATTCATCCAACCCGGCATTTCTCATGATGTAGTCTGCATATAAGTTAAATAAGCAGGGGGACAATATGCAGCCTTGTC
Source organism: Heloderma suspectum (assembly GCF_057233095.1). Lineage (NCBI taxonomy): Eukaryota > Metazoa > Chordata > Lepidosauria > Squamata > Helodermatidae > Heloderma > Heloderma suspectum. The sequence goes on along the minus strand of NC_139464.1, from coordinate 82,621,659 downwards.
GTACTCCTTTCCCAATTTTGAACCACTCGGTTGTTCCATGTCTGGTTCTTACTCTTGCTTCTTGATCCTCGTACAGGTTTCTCAGGAGACAGGTAAGGTGGTCTGGTACCCCCATCACTTTCAGAATTTGCCAGTTTGTTGTGATCCACACAATCAAAGGCTTTAGCGTAGTCAATAAAGCAGAAATAGATGTTTTTCTGGAATTCTCTTGCTTTCTCCATGATCCAGCGAATGTTGGCGATTTGATCTCTAGTTCCTCTGCCTTTTCGAAACCCAGCTTGTACTTCCGGTAGTTCTCGGTTCGCATACTGCTGAAGCCTAGCTTGTAGGATTTTGAGCATCACCTTGCTGGCATGTGAAATGAGCGCAATGGTGAGGTAGTTTGAACACTCTTTGGCGTTGCCCTTCTTTGAAATTGGAATGTAAACTGACCTTTTCCAGTCTTGTGGCCACTGCTGAGTGTTCCAAATGTGTTGGCATATTGAGTGCAGCACTTCAACAGCATCATCTTTTAGGATTTCAATTAGCTCACTTGGAATACTGTCATGTCCGCTAGCTTTGTTGTTAGTAATGCTTCCTAAGGCCCACTTGACTTCACTCTCCAGGATGTCCGGCTCAAGTTCAGTGACCGCACTATCATGGCTATCAGGGACATTCAGATCTTTCCTGTATAGTTCTTCTGTGTATTCTTGCCACCTCTTCTTAATCTCATCGGCTTCTGTTAGGTCCCTGCCTTCTTTGTCCTTTATCATGCCCGTCTTTGCACAAAACGTTCCCTTGAGATCTCCGATTTTCTTGAAGAGATCTCTAGTCTTTCCCATTCTGTTGTTTTCCTCGATTTCTTTGCATTGTTCATTTAAGAAGGCCTTCTTGTCTCTCCTTGCTATTCTCTAGAACTCTGCATTCAGTTGGATATATCTTCCCCTTTCTCCCTTGCTTTTCGCTTCCCTTCTTTCCTCAGCTACTTGTAAAGCCTCATCAGACAGCCATTTGGCTTTCTTGCATTTCTTTTTCTTTGGGATGGATTTCGTTGCTGCCTCCTGAACAATGTTACGGACCTCCGTCCATAGTTCCTCAGGCACTCTGTCTATCAGGTCTAATCCCTGAAATCTATTCCTCACCTCCACTGTATATTCATAAGGGGTATGATTTCGGTCATACCTGAATGGTTTAGTGGTTTTCCCTACGTTCTTCAATTTAAGCCGAAATTTTGCAACAAGAAGCTCATGATCTGAGCCACAGTCAGCTCCAGGTCTTGTTTTGACTGACTGTATAGAGCTTCTCCATCTGTGGCTGCAAAGGACATAATCAATCTGATTTCGATATTGACCATCTGGTGATGTCCATCTGTAGAGTCACCTCTTGTGCTGTTGGAAAAGAGTGTTTGCTATGATCAGCGTGTTCTCTTGACAAAACTCTATTAGCTTTTGTCCTGCTTCATTTTGTACACCAAGGCCATGCCTGCCTGTTATCCCAGGTATTTCTTGACTTCCTACTTTAGCATTCCAATCCCCTATGATGAAGAGGACATCTTTTTTTGGTGTTAGTTCTAGAAGGTGTTGTAGGTCTTAATAGAACCCATCAACCTCAGCTTCTTCAGCCTCAGTGGTTGGGGCATAGACTTGAATGACTGTGATGTTGAATGGTTTGCCTTGGATTCGTACTGAGATCATTCTATCATTTTTAAGATTGTACCCCAGTACTGCTTTTCCCACCCTTTTGTTGACTATGAGTGCTACTCCATTTCTTCTAAGGGATTCTTGCCCACAATAGTAGATATGATGGTCACCTGAATTAAATTTGCCCATGCCTGTCCATTTTATTTCACTGATTCCCAAGATGTCGATGTTCAATCTTGCCATCTCATGTTTGACCACCTCCAGCTTACCTTGATTCATTGATCTGACATTCCAGGTTCCTAAACAATACTGTTCTTTACAGCATCGGATTTTCTTTTCACCACCAGACGCATCCACAGCTGAGTGTCCTTTCGGCTTTGGCCCAGCCGCTTCACTCTTTCTGGCGCTACTTGGAAATACCCTCTGCTCTTCCCCAGTAGTATATTGGACACCTTCCGACCTGAGGGGCTCATCTTCCGGCGTCATATCTTTTAGCCTTGTGATACGTTCCATGGGGTTTTCTTGGCAAGAATACTGGAGTGGGTTGCCATTTCCTTTTTCAGTGGACCACATTTTGTCAGAACTCTCTACTGGAGTTCAAAGACAGGTAACAGGTATTTTGTTATGACTCCCAGCTCTGTCCATGAAGTAGAAATGTATCTTCAGGAATATTTTTTTCTGCATCAAATATTTCAATTCCAATTGATGGACTTCAATCCTAAACAGTGTCAATGGAAGAAAACTCATACATAGGCCTACCCAAACCTTCTTCCCTCTTCAGTGCACCTGGAAAGCAGTTCGGAGGAATTGCCCCAAATCAGAAATATCGGGGGAATTGCCCATAGGGGAACTACCCAAGATCAGACAGAACCAGCTTCCCTGAATGGAGCAGAACTTCCACAAGGTCTTTCTAAACAACTTGGGGTAATTCCTCTGCAGGACCCTGCACACCATCCTTGTAGAAGGATCTCCTTACACATACACACACACCTGAGGTAGCTTTCAAGGGGGCTGGCTGGAGGAAAGGGGGACCAGAAAGGCCTATTGTGTGAGGTTACCTCACATGGGTATTTTTTTTTTCACCTCAGTAACTAGAAGATTTTGTTTCAACTTATCAGTCGTAGGCATTTCATTTTTTCCTGCTACTTTGTGAGGGTGGGGCTGGGCATTTCTGCAGAATGAAGCAGAAAGCAGCAACACTGGAAAGAAGCAAAGACAAAGTTGTCCAGTATGCAGGATCCTGTATTCCCATACATAACCTCACAAACTGCTATGCCTGCTAGTCATAAGAAAGACCGTATAAGGGAATATTTTAAAGATATTCCTTTTACAGGTAAAAAAGGAAAGCATGCAAAGCATATACAGTGTGACAAAGAGATGGAAGGCCTGGTTGTAAGTATGAAGCAACAGTTTAAATACTCAATGTAGCTGTAAATTAATATGGCTTAGTAGTCATGAGAAACATGATTTACACAAGTGATTTAAACTGGCCTGTTTTCTTGCCGATATCAATAATAAATTATAAAACATACAGAACAACACAAACTAGTCTTTGTAGTGTTCCTCCCCCCACCCCCATAAAGGGATACATGCAGTTCAATAATGGAAATAACATCTATGCATACTTGCTCACCAAAACACATTTAAGAAGTGCAGAGGAAACAAGTTAATAGGGCTTGTGTTAAAAATCAAAGGATCATAACATCATGAGTTTAAGACACTCCTTCTTGATCATTTTTGCATACAGTAAATTAAGCACCATATTAAGTTGCTTTGGGGCCTGTTGAGAGCCAAATGACAACATAGAAATATTTTAAAAATATTTTAAAAAAGAAATCCACACGGGGTAATACTTTACAGCTTTTGATGGAAGAAAATCTGTATTCTTGTTAAAATAATAAATTTATTGAAGCTGCTTCTTTTGGGTAGTTGCTCCACTTTATGCAACGGTAGTAGAAACGATAGTATAACTTCCTTTTCTAGGATTATATCTGTATTTGCCCTACTTAGAATAGTCCCACTGAAATGAATAGGACTTATGTTAGACTTCATGGATCACTGCCTTGTTGTGGCAAAGGGGCTTGCGTAACTCAGTGAAGCCATAAGCTATGCCGTGCAGGGCCACCCAAAATGGTCAGGTCATGGCAGAGAGTTCTGACAAAATGTGGTCCACTGGAGAAGGAAATGGCACCCCACTCCAGTATTCTTGCCAAGAAAACCCCATGCAACCTATCACAAGGCAAAAGAGATGACGCCGGAAGATGAGCCCCCCAGGTTGGAAGGTGTCCAATATACTACTGGGGAAGAGCAGAGGCAATTTCCAAGTACTGCCAGAAAGAGTGAAGCAGCTGGGCCAAAGCCGAAAGGACACTCGGCTGTGGATGTGTCTGGTGGTGAAAAGAAAATCCAATGCTGTAAAGAACAATATTGTTTAGGAACCTGGAATGTAAGGTCAATGAATCAAGATAAGCTGGAGGTGGTCAAACATAGGGATGTCAGAGAATTTCTCCACGAATCTCCAGGAGGCCGAATGCCAACGCATTCGCCCCCCCGAAATTGGTGGAGAAATGGTCCGCCACCCCCCCCCCCGGGATGGGACTTACCTTGAGTGAATGTCCCTGGCGGCGGCGGCTCGGCGGCGGTGGCGGCCGGCCTTCTGACCGGCTGCCACTGCTGCCATTTCCAAGTAAAAAACAACAACAACAGTGATATGGCTATGTAAAGATTTACGTAGCCTATCACGGTGTCAGGGGCTCCTTGGAGGGCTCTCTCAGTCTAATCCAGTAGCTAAGTCCAGACACAGACAAAGGGATTCCTTTCAAAGCTTTATTCTTCTTTTACAACTTAACAACTATACCGTTTGCAACTAGATCTGAGCAGCACAGTACCTATGCCCTAAGTTGGAACAGTTGGTCCCCGTTTGAAAGGGAAGTACTGGCAGACCCCTGAACTTAAGGACTAGGGAGAGTCCCTCCCCATTTCCCTTGGAATCTCTGGGCGCAGCCATTGTTCGCGCGCCAACCGGGCACTTCGCCTCCTTTCCGTGCCCTCCATCTGGCGCCGCTCTCTGCGTCTGCGTCGCGCATCCACCAAGTCTGCTATCTGTGCTCGGTCACTCCCTGGACTGCTAACTAAACTAGGAATGCTGGTGGGAGGAATCTCCGTCAGCTGTTGGTCCTGGGAAAGAGGAGCGCGCTCCTCTCCCAAGAGCGACTGCTCTTCCTCAGAATCAGAACTACTCTGGGATTCTATGGGCTCAGTGTCCACCCTGACACACGGCTAGATTTTAAAAAAACACCGTGATAGGCTACGTAAATGTTTACGTAGCCTATCACGGCTGACTTTGGGGGGGGAAGCGCGTATGCCCTTATTTTTGCCGTAGTCTACGTAAATATTTACGTAGACTACCCGGGCCAAAATAAGGAACGTAAATGGCGGTGCCCATGGGCGCTGCCATTTGTGTACGCGCTTCCCCCCCCCCAAAGTCAGCCGTGATAGGCTACGTAAACATTTACGTAGCCTATCACGGCTGACTGCAGGCCAGGGACGCAAACGGCGGCGGCTACGGCCTCCGCCATTTGCGTCCCGGCAGGAGAAGGGGTTTCGCAGCCGGAGAGATGGGGCGCTCCCCCCCGGCCAGAATTTCGGCGGGGAGGGATGGGGCGCCTCCCCCCCACCCAGAATTTCGGGGGGAGGGACGGAGCGCCTCCCCCCACCGTGAAGCAAGCTTCAGGATCAGGTAAGTGAATTTCGTCCATCCCTAGTCAAACATGAGATGGCAAGATTGAACATCAACATCTTAGGAATCAGCAAACTAAAATGGACAGGCATGGGCGACCATTTCAGGTGACCTACTTTCAGGTGACATTTCAGTATCTACTACTGTGGGCAAGAATCCCTTAGAAGAAATGGAGGAGTACTCATAGTCAATAAAAGGGTGGGAAAAGCAGTACTGGGGTACAATCTCAAAAACGATAGAATGATCTCAGTACGAATCCAAGGCAAACCATTCAACATCACAGTAATTCAAGTCTATGCCCCAACCACTGAGGCCAAAGAAGCTGAGGTTGATCAGTTCTATGAAGACCTACAACACCTTCTAGAACTAACACCAAAAAAAGATGTCCTCTTCATCATAGAGGATTGAAATGCTAAAGTAGGAAGTCAAGAAATCACCAGGATAACAGGCAAGCATGGCCTTGGTGTACAAAAAGAAGCAGGACAAAGGCTAATAGAGTTTTGCCAAGAGAACATGCTGATCATAGCAGACACTCTTTTCCAACAGCACAAGAGGCAACTCTACACATGGACATCACCAGATGGTCAATATCGAAATCAGACTGATTATGTCCTTTGCAGCCAAAGATGGAGAAGCTCTATACAGGCAGTCAAAACAAGACCTGGAGCTGACTGTGGCTCAGATCATGAGCTTCTTGTTGCAAAATTTCAGCTTAAATTGAAGAACGTAGGGAAAACCACTAAACCATTCAGGTATGACCTAAATCATATCCCTTATGAATATACAGTGGAGGCGAGGAACAGATTTAAGGGATTAGACCTGACAGACAGAGTGCCTGAGGAACTATGGACAGAGGTCCGTAACACTGTTCAGGGGGCAACAACTCAATCCATCCCAAAGAAAAAGAAATGCAAGAAAGCAAAGTGGCTGTTTGATGAGGCTTTACAAGTAGCTGAGGAAAGAAGGGAAGCGAAAAGCAAGGGAGAAAGGGGAAGATATACCCAACTGAATGCAGAGTTCCAGAGAATAGCAAGGAGAGACAAGAAGGCCTTCTTAAATGAACAATGCAAAGAAATCGAGGAAAACAACAGAATGGGAAAGACTAGAGATCTCTTCAAGAAAATCGGAGATGTCAAGGGAACGTTTTGTGCAAAGATGGGCATGATAAAGGACAAAGAAGGCAGGGACCTAACAGAAGCAGATGAGATTATGAAGAGGTGGAAAGAATACACAGAAGAACTATACAGGAAAGATCTTAATGTCCCTGATAGCCATGATAGTGCGGTCACTGAACTTGAGCCAGACATCCTAGAGAGTGAAGTCAAGTGGGCCTTAGGAAGCATTACTAACAACAAAGCTAGCGGACATGACAATATTCCAGCTGAGCTATTTAAAATCCTAAAAGATGATGCTGTTAAAGTGCTGCACTCAATATGCCAACAAATATGGAACACTCAACAAAGGCCACAAGACTGGAAAAGGTCAGTTTACATTCCAATTCCAAAGGGCAATGCCAACGAGTGTTCGAACTACCATACAATTGCGCTCATCTCACATGCCAGCAAGGTGATGCTCAAAATCCAACAAGCTAGGCTTCAGCAGTATGTGAACCGAGAACCACCGGAAGTACAAGCTGGGTTTCGAAGAGGCAGAGGAACTAGAGATCAAATCGCCAACATTCGCTGGATCATGGAGAAAGCAAGAGAATTCCAGAAAAACGTCTATTTCTGCTTCATTGACTACACTAAAGCCTTTGATTGTGTGGATCACAACAAACTCTGGCAAATTCTGAAAGAGATGGGGGTACCAGACCACCTTACCTGTCTCCTGAGAAACCTGTACGAGGGCCAAGAAGCAACAGTAAAAACCAGACATGGACAACTGATTGGTTCAAAACTGGGAAACAAGTACGACAAGGCTGCATATTGTCGCCCTGCTTATTTAACTTATATGCAGACTACATCATGAGAAATGCCGGGTTGGATGAATCACAGGTCAGAATTAAGATTGCTGGGAGAATTATCAACAACCTCAGATACGCAGACGATACCACCCTAATGGCAGAAAGCGAAGAGGATCTAAAGAGCCTCTTGTTGAGGGTGAAAGTGGAGAGTGCAAAAGCTGGTTTGAAACTCAACATTACAAAAACGAAGATCATGGCATCTGGCCCCATCACTTCCTGGCATATGGAAGGGGAAGAAATGGAAGCAGTGACAGATTTTATTTTCTTGGGCTCCAAGATCACCGCAGACAGTGACTGTAGCCATGAAATTAAAAGATGCTTGTTCCTTGGGAGGAAAGCTATGGCAAACCTAGACAGCATAGTAAGAAGCAGAGACATCACCTTGCCGACAAAGGTCCGTCTAATCAAAGCTATGGTTTTCCCAGTAGTAACGTATGGCTGTGAGAGCTGGACTATAAGGAAGGCTGAGCACCGAAGAATTGATGCTTTCGAACTGCAAGGAGGTCAAATCAGTCCATCCTAAAGGAAATCAACCCTGAGTGCTCATTGGAAGGACAGATACTGAAGCTGAAGCTCAAATATTTTGGCCACCTAATGCGAAGAGAAAAGTCACTGGAAAAGACCCTGATGCTGGGAAAGATTGAAGGCAAAAGGAGAAGGGGACGACAGAGGATGAGATGGCTAGATAGCATCACTGATGCAATGAATATGAACTTGAGCACACTCCGGGAGAGAGCGGAGGACAGGAAGGCCTGGCGTGCTATGGTCCATGGGGTCACGAAAAGTGTGACACGACTTAACGACTGAACAACAACATTTGATACAAACTCTAGTTTGTTGCACACTATTATCCAACTAGCATTAACTTTTAAAACAAAATAGATTAACACCACAATCCTACACGTTTAGTCAGAAGTCCCACCATGTCTGACTACTTTCAACTTTTGTGAAAATGACTTTTACCTGTTGCATTTTTTACCCAACCTCTTCATACATCACAATTAAAATCAGAAAGGACTCATACCATTTTTTAATAAGTAGGAGGTTCTTAAAGGGACACAGATGTTTATAAAATATTAATGTCTTATTTACTGCAAACAATAATGCTAGGCACCCTTCAAAAGTAATGCATTCTCTATCCAGTAGGCTCACAGCTGTTTCAGAAATGCAAAAATAGGAACTGTGTTTGTACTAAGATGAACTATTTGTTCCATATTCCTTTGCCTTAAGTTTATAAAAATCTTCATATGGATACACAGATACCTGATATATAAAGATTCCCTATATAACTTGAATTGCCCTTTCCTATACTTTCTTCATTACTATATCTTTTAGGTGGACTACTAAAAAAAGCTAATTAAGAAAAAAGAAGGTGGCAAGGGATGTGCAAAGGATGAGAACTAGGTTAAAAAAATAAGCTGTAAATCAGGAGATTCATAACTCAAATCTCACTTCAGAGAAGTGGTTTTAGGCAGCTTGCTTCATCTTAGCTTCAGCCACCCCCTCTCTTCTGCAATTTGGGGAAGGTATAACTCACCTACATTACTGGGCAGTTGTAAGAATTAATTATATAATGCATGTGAAGCTCTTTGAGCATGCAGAGAAAGCACTATAGAAAACCCTAAGTTGTTGTTAGTGCAGCTGTGTACCTACGGTTATTTCCTTCACTGCGTATTAATTTGTTCTTGTTTGTTAAATTTGATCTTTCATTCTCTTACCAAGTCCTCAAGATTTCAGAGGGTATTCTGATGCTCTTCTTTGAAATCTCACCCAGAACACTATTTTGTTATCTAGATATTGACTACCCCACAATTTATCCTGCCTCCAGATCATTTACGCAAATGTTTTTAAGTTTTATCCGAGTCTAGGTCTAGAACCTTCAGAACAACACCATTAAACATCATCCATGCTGAAAATTGTCCATTTACAACAGTGCCCAGTCTTTTAAGCAGTTTGGAATTCATAGGACCACCAAACCTCTTACCCAAAGACAACTAATTTTCTAAGAGTCTTCAGTGAACAAGTTTTGTCAAACACATTTGGAAAATCTCAATAAAATATGTCTATAGTGTTAGCCATGATCTACATATTTCCAACAGAAAAATACGCTAATTTATTTGTTTGTTTGTTAGCAATACTTATATACTGCTTAATATAGTAAAATCTCTAAAGGCATAATCCTAAGCATGTTCAGACAGGACAAAATGCTACAACTCCCAGCACTCCTCAGTAAGCTGGCTGGGGAATGCTGGGAGTTGTAGCACTTTTTTCTTTCTAAACATGCATATGATTGTGCCGTAGTAATTCTATTTAAAAAAGCATTTTGTCCAATTTACCTAGAATACATTGACTTGAGACACGCATACTTCTCTGCACCCTCTTTCAAACACTTGCATTACACTGGCAACAGTCCAATCATCTGGTTTGGAGGCTGATCTAAATGTACAACAACATATTTATGTTTTCATTTCTCTGTGATGACATTTGAGTCCTTCGAGAATTATCAGAAAAATACTATTTAGCACCAGTGACTTGGTAGTATTTAGGGTGCTTCCAGAACTCACATTCTTAAGCAGAGTGGTAATTACTTTGCCAGATTAGAAGAATGGGGCTGTACCCCCATGGACTACTGCCTGGTAGCGTGGCCACACACACCAACTTTCATCAGATAATTGTTCTGATGTATTACCTGAACAAAAAAGCTTCAGGTGAACGTGTGTCTCCATTATCATCTCTTGTGCAGGCACATGTTTATTTTAGTTTCCAACACTAAAGAAACTAAACAAAAGAAATTTGTTTAGTTTCCATACAGCTTCCATTTTATTTCTGCGTGTGTTCCTTTTACAACTTTGTCAGACATTAGGGACCCACTTCTTCTTGGCTACTATTTTTGAAGTCTTTAAATATAAATAATGGATCCAAAGGTGCCTCTCCTATAGTAGAAAACTATGAGTGGACTGCTTAGGACTTAGCAGAAGAGCGTTATGTGAGAAAAGTGACCTTGAACCCAGATACGTTCCTTGGTTGCCCAAGCTTTCCTTGTATATGCTACAGTCTGTATTCTTTATTCACCAAGTTTCTCATACTGTAACATAACCCACAAGAAGTTGTTGTACTAGTAACTGGATTGCACATGAGATTCATGGAGCAGTTCACATTTTCTCCACCTGCTCAATATTCTTTGGACTGACATCATGAAATGCTATTTTAATATGCCCCTTGGCACTGAACAATAGTTAGCATACAAAGAACAAACCTAACCCACAGGCTTACTGTTTAAAGTGCTTAAGTATTTTTACATCTACTTTTGATATTTCTACAAAAAATATTTACATATCCTTTATGACTTGTCTTATTGTAGATTTACATTTAATTTCAAAGTTTTGGGCTCTCTGTTTGCTTCATTTTGGCAGAAAGATTTGTGTGTGCATGTTATATCCTTCCTCATCATTATTTAGATCAGGAGTGGGCAACTTGTGGCTCTCCAGATGTTTTGGCCCACAACACTCATTATCTCTTACCATTAGCTATGCTGGCTAGGGCTGATGAGAGTTGTAGGCCAAAACATCTGGAGGGCTACAAGTTGCCAACCCCTGCTTTAGGTCATGTTGGCATCCTTTAAAAAATGTAATGAATATTCTATTTGTGCCTCTATTACTTATCCAGATAAATTATACGTTTGCAAAAACTCTATTTAATGAGTTCCCCTTATATTTGCAAGGACTTAACACTTCTTGCAGTTGTGTGTTTTAACAACTGTATAAAATTTGTCTTCCATAACTTCACATAGCTCAACGGTTACTTCCTGCCACCTTCCCATCTTCCCTGAACAGATGCTGGAAACTTGTTTCACTGACACTTCCATCTTATAGGACATGTCAATGGTGCATTCTGAAGACTGATGCTCCCCTGTCTATATTATAGACCAACCCCAGGCCACCGCTTTTCCTCATCATCACTGGCACATTCTTTCCTTATGCCCTTGACCTTTTTCTTTGATATTTTCTTGTAATGCAGCCTTTTAATAAAATGTTAACCGCTGTCTCAGCGTTTTTGTTTTGCTTACTTCTGTCTTTCCATGTGTGCTGCAACTGTCAATGATGCATTGGTAAATGTTTGATAAAGTGTTTTTAGTGCCTTATTGCAACCTTCTAAAACCCGATCCTTCCCAATTCTGATAGGAAAAAAAAATCCGATAGAACAACATTTGCAATAGGATGAATCAGAAGTAGAAGAACTCTGTGTAGAAGGACTTTGTGGATTCAACTAAAGGTTGCATTAATGGTCACAAAAAGTGTGATGGTTATGGCAAAACACTGTTATCATCACCTCGATGACTATGTCTTCAGAAAACTTCCTTCATGGCTTCCTCAGATCATGGCCTTCTCAACAGCCTACCCATCGCATCATCTCTCCATCTCATGTTCATTAGAAAAACAAAACATATACACTCCATTCCAGTTCTAAGATTTCGTTCAACAGCATTGATTTTTTTTTATATATATACACATTGTCCTTCTAGCCATACATAGAACTGGCACCCTTCCTTGACATTTTAATCAGTCCATATATTACTTTGTCAACTATGTTTATTCATATTTCTTCTTAAATAGCAGTATATAGTCTTCTAAAATAATAATGAACTAAATGGTATATTACAACTGTCAGATCCACTTCCTATGCAGGCATATGTTTTGCTTATTTTCCTCAATTCTTAATGTGATACTGCATGGGTCACTTGAAGCTACACAACATAACACAAATAATACATGTTGGAAGTTTTGAAGTAAAAAGGTTTAAGGGATTTGACTAATTGAGAAGAAGATGAAACATTGAAAAGAAAATGAGCAAAAACCAACTTGTGGGAGGGGGAGGAGAGAGAATTACTTTTAAAAAACAAACAAACAAAAAACACCCTAAACTCAAAACATTAATCTTCCATATAGACTATACTAGAGAAGGCTGGGGTGGGGGATTAGGGAATTAGTTGCCCCTCCTTATATTTCTACTCACTTTCAAATCTACTCTTCCTCCTCTCAACAACTACCCACTACTGGCCATTTAAAGATGAAACCGGCAGTGGGAACAACAAAGCTTCAGCCCAAAAATATAGTGGAACAATTGGGACCTACACATCACAATGCTGCAGTATAGTGTGTTCCTGTTCAGGGGTCCATCCATCCATGAATGACTTTTTTCAGGACACTCTATTCCATTCCCACCCATCCCTCATTTTTCATCCCCCCCCCCCACAAAATAGTCAGCAAGAATGCTATGATCACTGACTGTGCTCATTGGGCAGTTTGGGGGGTTAACCCTCCCCTTAGGGTTTTTTCCCTAACTGTTTTTTGTAGTGCAAGACTTGAAGCTCCCCAAAGTCTGCTGGTAACTCCTTCTTCTGATGGATGATGCTATTTTGGCTATATAGGGATCCACACTGAGAGAATTATTTTGCCATTAGTATACTTGATATATTGGTTGTCAAGGGGTATCAGGCCGGCCAGAGTTGGAAATGGAGAGCTGTACTAGATGGACATTTAATGTGATTCAGCAAGCCATTTAATGGGTTGATCCAAAGATCTCCTTTATCTTCTTTATCAGAGAAAGCTCCTTCTGACAGAGAAAGGGAACTGTTAGATCCAACTCAATGGTCTTATATGACAGCAGGAAAGGCAGACGGTATGTATTCCTTCCACTGGTGGCCCTTTAAGGCAAGAAAAGAGGAGCTGCATGAACAGTGAACATACCCCACATTAGTGTTTCCACCCCAGACAGTACACTGCAACATTATAGTACCTGAGCACACATTCTTTTCTTGCTTTCAAGGGTTGACAGCAGAGTCATGTTCACAGATAATATGGCACTGTGCTGTTTTTCCAGGCTGTATTTCCAGGCTGTACTTCTGGGCTGGAAACCGAAGCACAGGGAAATACATGCCAGCTTCAAATGGCAGGAACAAATGTCTGGAATAGCTTCTGATTGCGACAACAGCTGGTGAAGTGTGAGGGAAAGCACCTATTTGGGCAGCACACCTGCAAGTTGCACAAGTTCCCTTCTGCCCTTGCTGCCTCCAACAAATGCCTGCTGGTTAGTATTGGGAATCCCCTCCCACACAGCTGCCACTCAGCAGCGGCATTTCCGCCCTTCCTTACCAGATGCCGCTGCTGCAACAGTGTGCACAGCAGATGGAGGGAGAGGGAAGAACAGAATTCAGTTGCAGTTTGGCATTTGTCCGCTCACCAATGAGCAATCGCATGAATGTATCGGAGCTATAAGTAATAGACTGCATCTATCAAAACAGCATTATGCTATGTCACCTGACCTGAACCAAAGCACCTTGGTGTATTGCCACTGAAAAATACAAAATGAGTATTAGTACAAAATTAGTAATTTGAACCCTGACATAATACCAATATCTAAGATTTTCTATGCCTCTGTTGGTCTATTCTGTACAAATCATGCCGTTGTAAAGTATGATTCATCACATGATCATGAAAAGCATTTGCAGTAAATATGCATTTTCTGAGCTTTTATCCAAATTACAGGATTCTTTTTTACCTGTTGTATTATGAACTCCACCTAGTTCTAAACACCACTACAAAGCAGATCAGGCATGAAATGGTCCTAAGTATTAGTTTCCAGTAGATTTCACTTTTCTTCTTCAAGCTACAGCTTGACATTTTGTGAAATCTCTGGAGACCAAACAGAGAAATCGAGTTACTGCAGGAGTGAACTGTAAATTCCATGAAACCATGTAATATATCTTAACACAGATGGACACAGTACATTAAAATAACTGTGGATGATAATAGAACAATACCATCTGTTTTGTCTAGGG
>NC_139464.1:82592500-82597500 GCF_057233095.1 Heloderma suspectum | reverse complement strand
GGGGTCTGGAGTGGGGGTGGGAAATCTAGGCAGAAGAGGGCCTTTGGGGGTAAAACTTTGCTGTTGCTGCATAATTAATATTCCTCCAACAATCCCGTACATTCTGCAACTTACTTAATTTTTGAGATATCCGTGAAAGCTCCTTTTCATGCTTAGACTCCTAAACAAACAAAACCAAAATACTTGTACTATAGTAATTTCATCAACAGTAACATAAGGATGTTGCAAATTTTCAATTTTTGTCTTTCATTCAACCTGATAAACAAAACAAAAAATGCTGTTAAGAGCCTGGAGATTGTTTCCAAAGACAACGGTGAAAAAGCATGCCTTTTCACAGTGCATGCACACTTCTACTTGGACACACTTCATCCAAATTGTGAAGACACCTGCATACTCTCAAAGATAATGCATGGATCCCAAATGTATGGCAACTAAGATAGCTGTCTCAGATATCTCAACTTATTTCATACAAAGATATGAAAGGAACAAGTACCTCTGGGTGCCTCCTGTCAATGGGGGAGTATAGTCTACCACCTCAACATTTAATAAACAATCACATCATTCAAGTGCAATCCTCACACTGTAATTAGGTGAATACACTTTTACTCCCACTACATAGTCTCCCTTGCTGCCACTAATAGTAAGTTTTCTCTAGGTTTCTTTAAATCAGCAAGTCACTCTACAGATACTTATTCTCTACACCACTTCCCTTTTGAAACATTAAAGTGACACTGAAACTGACTGCACAAGATTGCATTTTCTCTTCCTAAACAACTTGAATTGAAAGGTTACTTAGTGTAACAATATTTACTTGCAGAATTGTGTTGTTACCAAGGGTATAATGGACGGTGGCTATGCAGGTTTACGCAAGAATGAGTGAAGCATGAGGCATTAGCCATGTGTTTGACATGTTTCAAATTGCTATAATCCAGCATTAAACACACCCAGCAATTCATGCCATTTCTTGCAGCCATAATCTTGAATAAAGCATGCACAACCACTTATTATATAAATTAGTATATGACTCCCTGTTATAGTCACAACAGTGCTTTTGTGTTTACTTTGCATCAAGATGTGGTCTTTTATTTGTACAAATAGCAGGATAAAAAGACACCGCTCAATTAGACCTCCTTACTTTTATGATGGGGTTGTACAACATGCTAGACTTGTTTGTTTTGTTTTTCCCTAAGAGTTCTGTTAGTGTGAAATGGAACAGTGTGAATTATTTTCTTCCTTGTGTGATTCCAACACTGCTTTATTGCTTTCCAGGTCTCTAAACCCTGTGAGGGAGGGCCAGGTGCAGTTTTGAAATTTGGAAACATGAATGACTACAGTAAACCAAAATTCTGAATCACCACTAGGGGGCCTCCTTTTGAGAGACAGTAGGCTTTAAATTGTGTATGCACTTCCTACATGGAAAAAGCTTTGGATTCTTCACACTCACTGTAACAGGCCTTAAAATCAACGGACAGAAATGGGATTCTGGCTGAGTAAGAAAGGCATGACAGCTGCAAGGTAATATCTGAGACATACTTCATCATTTTAAAATGGGTTAATGCCTTCTGTTCCTTAAAGGCTGTAACCTACAAACCTCCTAAAATGGAACACCTAAGTCAATTTGGTCTTAACAGGCTTGCAAAGAGTAGCCTAGGAAATACTCTTCAGGATGAGTGTACTTCGAGTTTATAAGTATATGTTGACTTCTACAACTTCTCTGAAGTGTTAAGAAGTCCTGTGTCCTTCCTATTGCCAGGCTATAATGTGAAAGTTCAACTTGTACAAAATTGGTATGAGCAAATCTATGATAAAATTCTAAATGGGATCCAAAGGACCAGGGTACAAGATCCATGTGCCCTGGGATTCTCTCACAGAGCAATCTCCCATGATGGCTTTAAAATCTCCTTTTAAAATGGAGGGGACTCTTAAAAGCAACTTGTGATATAGTATGCAGGTCTGCTGTTCAAAAGGGAAGGGGGATTCAAAAGTGACACTAGGCATTCCCTAGCCCTTAGATGTGCATCAAGTGCCTATAAAATATGCTTTGTGCATCACCTTGAGTGCTTTAAAAAAATAAACATAGCTTTCTGGATAATGCACAAAGTTGTTTACAAGTCACTCATTCACAATTTCTTTAAAAACAAACAAACAAGGCAAAACAAAACAAAACAAAACATCATTCCAGACTCTCCCCCCCACACATAATTAAACATGCAGAATTCAAAGCGCACATGTGTAACTTATCACACACACACCCAAATAACCTATATAAAACTCTGCTTTCTGATAATATTTTAAAAATGGAAACACATCCATTGTTCTGCACTTTTAATCTTGACCAGAACTTAGATTTTGGAAAAAATACTGTAACAGTTTCTATTTCTGTGCTCTGTTGGACAATTCAGAATTGACACCAGGCACAATATATTTTAAAGTCTAGACTAGTGTACGTCCTTAAATACATAAGATTATAAAAGAAATCAAAATGTGAAATATATATGGACATTGCTCTATGTGCAATAAAATCACACAAACAAGCTTGATTCCCCCTTTCATTTAAGTGAAAAATGATACATTTCAAAAGTCAAGCATAAGAATGGACATAACTGAATACACCATTGTTCATATACATAAAAGTTTTAGAGAGCCCCATTTTAAATGAAATGCCTGCCTACAGTACATTAGGCTGAAAAATCACAACTGTATTAGAGTTCAAATCAAGATAATTGTCATTTTTAAACTCTGTGTTTTTGCCAATGTAGGTAGCAGAGCTGATGTGATTCAGCTAGGAAGATTCATGTGCTTAAGCAAGCTGCTGTACATGGATCCCCTTGTGAGACCATGATTTAAGCTTGCAGACACTGGCCTATGTTTGCAGATGCCCTAGCAGAACACCTGTACCCAGCAGCCGAGGTGCTGGAGCAGGGACTATGCATTTCGCACGCAACACATGGAGATGAGATGTACACGTGCAACCAGATGCATTTTAGCCATTGTGATCTCCACCAGCGGATAGATCCATGGTGTGGATAGCAGTGTGCCTTGACATCTGTCTTGCAGTGCAGAGGGGAATGCATACATCCCTTCCCCATCTGCCATGTAGGGCTACTACATGTGGTTATTATACTTTGCATAACTAGTCACATGCAACATTTTGTTGCACACAACCATGTCTGGATAGAGGCCAGACCTCAGATAAAAGGAATGATAAATCCCACAATACAATCTCATCCAGATTAAACTGACAAAATGCATACTGTAATGCTTCACTAAGTTTTTACTCAGACTCTTTTCCAAGGGGAAAGAAGTAGCTTCCTAAAACACTGACAGCCCAAAAACGCCAGTCTCAATACCTATCAACAGTACTATTTATACAGTATAAACCGACAACTTAAAACTAAGTTTCTCATCTAAAATGGTAAATACCAGCAATTTAAATGTTTTTGGTTACTTCTCTTTCTGTGTAATAGAAATATTATTATATAAAGTATACCAATAAACTTTAATGCTAAAGGGTGACTCATACAATTGCTTATTGGGTATATTGTAGAACAACTGGTGATTCCAATTTTATATTTAACATGCATTAATGTAAAGATGTACCTCCCCCATACATTATTAAGACTGCAATCCTAAAACAGACATACTAGGAAGTAAGCCTCGCTGAACACAGTGAAACTTACTTCCAAGTAAACATGCATATGATGGTGCTGTAAAAACATGTTATGTGATAGTCCCACTAAAATCATGACTAACTTAGTCTGGATATAACCCATAATGCCATTCCTATGCCAGCAGGCCCCACATTTTATTTAGGCTAGCTGTCAAGGGCTCCTTGGAGGCCTCTCTCAGTCTAATCCAGTAGCCAAGTCCAGACACAGACAAAGGGATTCTTTTCAAAGCTTTATTCCTCTTTTACAACTTAACAACTATACTGTTAGCAACTAGATATGAGCAGCAGAGTACCTATGCCCTAAGTTGGAACAGTTGGTCCCCGTTTGAAGGAGAATCACTGGCAGACCCTGAACTTATGGGCTAGGGAGAGTCCCTCCCCTTTTCCCTTGGATCCTCTGGGCGCAAACGTTGTTTGCGCGCCAACTGGCCACTATGCCTCCTTTCCACGCCCTCCATTTGGCACCGCTCCCTGCGTCGGCGTCGCGCGTTCAGCAAGTCTGCTTCCCGTGCTCTCTCACTCCCGGGACTACTATCTATGCTAGGAATGCCGGTGGGAGGAATCCCTGCCAGCTGTTGGCCCTGGGAAGGATGAGCGCACTCCTCTCCCAGGAGCGGCTGCTCTTCCTCAGAATCAGAACTACTCTGGGATTCTATGGGCTTAGTGTCCATCCTGACACTAACCATCACTGCAGGTGTGTTCATACTGAAGTATTGCTATAGTATTCTTCGACTGTCTGTCTTTTCTATTTTTCTATAATCCTTTATCTATGACCTTACAGACACTGCATATGTAGCAGTTGTTGGTCATACTCTAGCAAACACCTTTATTCAAAGCACAGCATTATGCTCATTGTTACAAGCAACATTATACAAATTTTATCCTATTATTGTCTTCCTAACCATGTCATCTTAACTCATTTGGATTGAATGTCAGTAATCTATTTAGTTTGGGAAGTTAAGAACCTTTTGCGCAACTGCTGTACATAAATGCCACTAAACTGCACCAATACACATCTTAAAAATTCAAGTAGATCATATACTCTTTGCATCTAGGAGAGGCGCAATAGCAATTCTATGGTAAGATTCTTATCATAGTTGTGCTAGCCTGAAAAATTCTTTCATGGCAACAAATGCTCTCAAGGGGAAAAATGCCTATGATTTTGACTATACTGAAGTCAATGGAAAAATAGGGAGAAAACACTAAGGTAATTAGAAAGAATTAGAAATATGTAAGCTAGGAAAATTATACCTATCAAATGTATTTTACTTGATTTGTTTTTTTTTTTTAATGATAGTGTCTTAAAAGTTGAAGTGTTTGTGAACTCATA